>NC_135986.1:15892799-16168644 GCF_053455715.1 Rhinoraja longicauda
TCCTAAATGGCCCACCCCTTATTCTTAAACTCTGACACTTGATTCTGGACTCCCCCAAGATGGGGAACATTTTTTCTGCATAGAGCCTGTCCAAATTATTTTATATCATATCATATCATATCATATATATACAGCCGGAAACAGGCCTTTTCGGCCCACCAAGTCCGTGCCGCCCAGCGATCCCCGTACATTAACACTATCCTACACCCACTAGGGACAATTTTTACATTTACCCAGCCAATTAACCTACATACTCCTTAGAGTGCAGCACCCGTAGTCAGGATCGAACCTGAGTCTCCGGCGCTGCATTCGCTGTAAAGCAGCAACTCTACCGCTGCGCTACCATAAGATCCCTTCTCATCCTAAATTCCAGTGAATACAAGCCCAGTTGACATATTCTTTCTTCATTATGTTAGTCCCGCCATCCCAGGAATTAACCTACGCTGCACTCCCTCAATAGCAAGAATGTCCTTCCTCAAATTAGGAGACCAATACTCCAGGTGTGGTCTCACCAGGGCGCTGTACAACTGCAGTAGGATGTCCTTGCTTCTAAACTTAAATCCTTTCGCAATGAAGGCCTGCAGCACATGCCTGCTGCTGTGCGGGGAGCTGGCCAAGCGCGCCATGTCGGAAGGGAACAAAGGCAGTGACCAAATACACCAGCTCCAAGTAAGGATCCACACAAGCTGAAAAAGTCAACCACAATCACAACGGCTCTTTTAAGAGCCCCTTAAAGTCTCACTGAAAGAGGTGCAGCACTATTTCAACATGGAGTTGCAGCAAAATTGGTGAGTTTTGCTCCAACATGAGTTTCTAGCTGTTAATGTCTTTTAAATTTTGCGGTTCTTTCTCCTCACTGTCCTGGTGTTACTGCTGTGTTCCCATCCTCTGAACTGGCACGGAAACGTTATCTTATTCTCTCTCAGCTTGTCTGTGTCTTCAAATATTTCACCCAAAAATGTTAAATATCGAACAGATTAATGTGAACACAATACAGTATTTGCATTTTGCTGCTGTTGATGTGGTTTAATTGCTGTGGTGTATGTGATGTATTAACTGCAGTCCGCTGTGTTGTAAGTGCCCTGAATCTCACTTCTTATCGAGATCACAAGTTCTCGGTCCTTTCACTGAAACAACTTTTACATTTCAGTCTCAGATTTGACCCCAGTGTGTGAACAGTGACCTGTCCAAAACCTAATGCCCTTTACACAAAAACCCAACCTTCATTATGTTCTGTGAATCACATTTGTTCCGAATCGTTATCATATGAAATGAATGGGAGGTTAATTCCCAGAATCTCGTATCAGAGAATTAATTCATTCGCTGTCTGTATTGTAAATGTATTGGGATCAGGTAAAGGGTGAAGGGGGGAAACCACATTCACACATTTATAATGTATCTGTCTTAGAGATTATTGTTAAAAAACCTGTTCTTCTTTTGAATGCAAGGGGAAATGTATAATTAATAGCATGACCATTAACACCATTGATGTACATAAAGATATTGGGGTCCCATTACATAACTCCCTGAAAATGGCAACACGTAGAAAGAGCAGTAAAGAAAGCATATGGTATGTTTGGCTTCATTATTCAGGGCATTAGGAGTCAGGGGTCATAGTGTAGCTTTGTAGGACTTTGCTTCGGCCACATTTGGAGTATTGCGTGCAGTTCTGGTTGCCCCATTAC
The DNA here is from genome assembly GCF_053455715.1 of Rhinoraja longicauda. Lineage (NCBI taxonomy): Eukaryota > Metazoa > Chordata > Chondrichthyes > Rajiformes > Arhynchobatidae > Rhinoraja > Rhinoraja longicauda. The sequence continues at coordinate 15,894,485 of NC_135986.1, forward strand.
AGGAAGAGTTTGGTTGGTTTGGAAAGGGTGCAGAGGAGGTTTATTGCAATAATGCCTGGATTACGGGGTATTAGCTACAGGGAGCAGTTGGACAAACTTGGATTGTTTTCTCCAGAACGCCAGAGTTTGAAGGAAGACGTTATAATAGTGTGTAAAATTGTGAGAGGTAAAGATGAAATAGACAGTAAGACCCTTTTATTCACAGGTAAAAAATGGGAAAAACTAGAGGCCATAGCTTTTAGTTGAGATGGGATGAGTTTAATGATGGTATGAAGGGCAAGTTATTTTAAAATTATTTACACAGAGTGTAGTGAGTACTGGGAATGCACTGCTGGGGGTGTTGGAGTAGGCAGATGGGACAGTGTCAATTGAGAGACTTCTGGACAGTCACGTTGAAGTGCAGGGGATGGAGTGATATAGATTATGTGCAGGCAGATAAAAATTGGTCTTGGAGTCATGTTTGTCACAGACATTGTGGAGCGAAGGGCCTGTTCCTGTGCTGTCCTACATGGGCGAGCTTTTCAAACTTCAGCTCATTTTGGGGACTGACGACTATGTTTTGGTGTTGCTATTATTGCCACTTGTTCATTGGAGAATGACATCACTCTCTGATTGGACTGTTCCTCTCACCAATGAGATTAGATGCTTCACCACCATTCATCCAGGAAGTACAAAGGCGAGGGAGAGAGAATCTCCTTATTTTTAGCAAAATGTCTGATGATGTGGGGAAGCGGGATTGGGAAAGCTTCCGGTCTGATACAGACCTCTTAGTGTGCGAATAAATGATGGTTGAAATCAAGGCAGCAAAGGTTATTCTGCAGGATTTAGAGCAAGATGGGTGAATGGCGACTCATCTCCAGCAGATACACAAGCTGGTTGCACTGAATGGAAATCCCTGCACCCTCCAAAGCCAGTGCTCAGCCCTTCCACAGACAATGTGGGTGGCTCTGAAAAGAGCCTTTGGGTCATTAGATTGATGGTTCATTGATTTACTTGCTCTTGGGCAGCACCCCGCCCTCAGCGATAGTCACCCCTCCCAGCAGCTTGTTGAGCTCCTCGTCGTTGCGGACGGCCAGCTGCAGGTGTCTGGGGATGATGCGGGTCTTCGTGTTGTCCCGGGCCGCGTTGCCGGCCAGCTTGAGGATTTCAGCCGTCAGATACTCGAACACAGCTCCAGCACCAACACGCTCATCATAGTTGCCCTTTCTCAGGAGCCTGTGAACACGGCCCACCGGGAACTGCAGTCCGGCCTGGGATGAGCGCGATTTAGGCTTTGCCTTGGCTTTGCTGCCGGTTTTCCCTCGTCCAGTCATTTCCACAAACTTCGGCGCACAGAGAATGAGGACATCTTCTCGCATTCGCTCTTGTGGCATCTCGAGGAATAAAGTCGGCCTCTTACAATTGATGGTGCAGCATTCAATGTCAATGGTCACATACAATAGAGTCAGAGTTATACAGTGTGGAAACAGTCCCACCTGCCTGTGTTTGGCCCATATTCCTCTAAACCAGTCCTATTCATGTACATGTCTAAATATTTCTTAAACAATGCAATAGTATCTGGCTCAACTACCTCCTCCAGCAGCTCGATTCATACACTCACCACCCTTTGTGTGAAATAGCCCAATCAGACAGCTGCATCAATGTCCAATGATCAGACAGCAACAAGGGATGCGCAGAAAATAACCCTTGTTCCCCAAAAGGGCCTGAAATGTGAAAAACCAAATAAAGTGAAAACTATTCAAGCAATGGTCTAAAAATCTCCATTGTAAATCTGTTATGAACACGGATTCCCCACATTCCCAGTCACTCGATCCTGACCCACTTACAGTACACACTGAATGTGGATTAATTCCACAGAGAGAGATGCTTTTGGTTTAGGTTTATTATTGTCACATTTACCAAAGGACAGTGAGAAGCTTTGTTTTGCTTGCTATCCAAAAGGATCAGAAATCGAGATGAGAAAACATTTCTTCACACAGAGAGTGGTGAGTCTGTGGAATTCTCTGCCACAGAAGGTAGTTGAGGCCAGTTCATTGGGGCGGCACGGTAGCGCAGCGGTAGAGTTGCTGCTTTACAGCGAATGCAGCGCCGGAGACTCAGGTTCGATCCTGACTACGGGTGCTGCACTGTAAGGAGTTTGTACGTTCTCCCCGTGACCTGCGTGGGTTTTCTCCGAGATCTTCGGTTTCCTCCCACACTCCAAAGACGTACAGGTATGTAGGTTAATTGGCTGGGTAAATGTAAATATTGTCCCTAGTGGGTGTAGGATAGTGTTAATGTACGGGGATCGCTGGGCGGCACGGACTTGGTGGGCCGAAAAGGCCTGTTTCCGGCTGTATATATATGATATGATATGATATGATGATATGATATATTTAAGAGGGAGTTAGATGTGGCCCTTGTGGCTAAAGGGATCAGGGGGTATGGAGAGAAGGCAGGTACAGGTTACTGAGCTGGATGATCAGCCATGATCATATTGAATGGCGGTGCAGGCTCGAAGGGCCGAATAGCCTACTCCTGCACCTATTTTCTATGTTTCTATACCATACAATGAGACAATCAGTTCAAACTCGTACAATAGATAGAGCAAAGGGGAAGACACAGAGTGCAGAATAAACCTGTTAGCATTTTAGCACATTGGTTCCTTTGACATTGTCCTCAATGGGATAGACGAGAATCGGACAGTGCCCTAGCTTATAGAATAACCGTTCAGAAAACTGCTAATGAAGGGGAGGATTCTGTTTCCAAGTCTGGTGCAGCAGCTTTCGAGCTTCTGTTGGACTAGAGCACGGCAAAGGAGGAATGATTTGGGTGGGATGTCTTTGATTATTTTCCCCATTTTCGAGGCAGAGTGAACTGTAGATGGAGTTAATGGTGGGAGGTCTGGTGTTTGTAGTATGGTGCAGCGTCTGGGCGGTAGGTTTAAAAACCGAGCGCAGGGCTTTGTTTTCACAGAGGCCCAGGTGCGGTTCGAGTGGCTGGTGCAGCGTCCAGTTGGAGGTTTAAAAACGTTCCATCACACTTCAAAAGAAGTGGTCTGGAGGAAGCCGCTGATTGGTGGAAGCGGACTAGAGGAAGGAGCTGATTGGGAGTAACCCCAGGTTTGAGTTAAGGGTTCAGTGAGTTAAGGGTTCAGTGAGTTCAGGGTTCAGTGAGTTAAGGGTTCAGTGAGTTAAGGGTTCAGTGAGTTAAGGGTTCAGTGAGTTAAGGGTTCAGTGAGTTAAGGGTTCAGTGAGTTAAGGGTTCAGTGAGGTAAGGGTTCAGTGAGGTAAGGGTTCAGTGAGTTAAGGATCCAGTGCTTTTTAGTAAAGGTACATTTTAAAGGATTAAGATTTTTTAAGTGGGAGTGAGTTGATTTAATTTGGGGGTAAGACATGGCAGTTGAGATCGGCCCCGTGGATTGTTCATCCTGCAACATGTGGGAGATCAGGGATATTGTCGGTGTCCCTGATGACTACGTGTGCAGGAAGTGTGTCCAGCTGCAGCTCCTGGCAGACCGCATTGAACGGTTGGAGCTGCGGTTGGATTCATACTGGAGCATCCACGATGCTGAGAAGGTCGTGGATAGCACGTACAGTGAGTTGACCACACCGTAGGTAAAAGATAAGCGGACAGAAAGGAAACGGGTGGCCACTAGCCAGCGTAGCAGTAGGCAGGTAGTGCAGGAGTCCCCTGCGGTCATCTCCCTCCTAAACAGATATACCATGTTGGATACTGTTGGGGGAGATGGCTCATCAGGGGAAGGCAGCAGCAGCCAAATTCATGGCACCGTGGGTGGCTCTGCGGCAAAAGAGGGGAGGAAAAAGAGTGGAAGGGCTATAGTAATAGGGGATTCAATTGTAAGGGGAATAGATAGGCGTTTCTGCGGCCGCAAACGAGACTCCAGGATGGTATGTTGCCTCCCTGGTGCAAGGGTCAGGGATGTCTCTGAGCGGCTGCAGAAAATTCTGGAGGGGGAGGGCGAGCAGAGAGTTGTTGTGGTGCACATTGGCACCAACGATATAGGTAAAAAGCGGAATGAGGTCCTACAAGGTGAATTTAGGGAGGGGGGGAGCAGGAAACACCAGGCAAGTCACAACCACCTGTCACAGGAAAATGTATCGGAAAGAACTGCAGGATTAAATCGCAGATAGATATTTCTCAATACGAAACGTCACCCATTCCTTCTCTCCAGAGCAGACGATACTGGGCCTCCTATTGGGAAATCAGGAAGAGCAAGTGGCTGAAGAGTTAGTAGGGGAGCCTTTACCATAATATTATCCGGTAAAAAATAACAAGTAAATAAATCATATTTCAGACATGCAGTGAGCTGTTGATACCACAACTGGAGTCTGTTTCAGGTGTTGGACTGTTTAAAAATACAGGGCCGCTCATGCAAGAAAGAGACGAGACGAATCCGAATCCAGGGATCAGAGACTCTGATGAGCGGCGGCGTCAGCGAGTTTAGGTGGGAAACTACACGCAACCCCCGAGAATCCACAGCACGGATGGAGCGGAGAGGTAATCATATCATCATATCATATATATACAGCCGGAAACAGGCCTTTTCGGCCCACCAAGTCCGTGCCGCCCAGCGATCCCCGTACATTAACACTATCCTACACCCACTAGGGACAATTTTTACATTTACCCAGCCAATCAACCTACATACCTGTACGTCTTTGGAGTGTGGGAGGAAACCGAAGATCTCGGAGAAAACCCACGCAGGTCACAGGGAGAACGTACAAACTCCTTAGAGTGCAGCACCCGTAGTCAGGATCGAACCTGAGTCTCCGGTGCTGCATTCGCTGTAAAGCAGCAACTCTACCGCTGCGCTACCGTTCCCACCCTGGGAACTGTGCAACGGGCCAACTGTCCGAGCTGTGAATGTGTAGATGTGAACATTGTGTCAGAGACTGTGTTAAAGGGGCGGGCGACTCAGATTGATGCCACTGTGTTTGTGTGTCCGAACATTTCGCCGGATTTCCCAGTCCCTCTGGTGAAAAATGTAAAGATATCAGTGGCACGGGATCGCCCCACTTCCCAGCTCAGTCCTGAAGTGGGAATTAACCGCAAAGTTTACGTTAGTTTCGATATTTCTGCCGAAAAGCAGCGAACATGTCAGCGATCGGGACAGAGAACGCGCTCAGTGCATCAATGAAACGGGTTTAAATGGAAAGCGCTGCCTTTAATTCGTATCGGACTTACTCTACAATAAACATTCCAGTCTCAGAGATGTACCGAGGTCAGTCTGTGTCTCCGAGGTGTCCGATTTTTATTGGAATTGGAGGGTTTTTGAAGACAGAGAAACACAACGAGGCGGAGGGGCCGGGAGCTGACAGCAGGATGTCTCCGCCCCGTCCGCTCGCTGCCTTTAAGTTGCTCTCTGTCGCCGCCACTCGATTAATTTCTCACTCAGTCCTGAGTGTCAGAGAGAGCTTGTGCAGAGTCGCCGACATGACCGAGACCGCAGCCGCCGAAGCGGCTCCTCAAGCAGTCCCCGCCGCTAAAATCAAGGCCCCCAAGAAGAAGAAGGCGGCCGCCCGGAGCAAAGCAGCCGGTCCAAATCTGGGCGGCCGGATCGACAAGCTTGTTGCGGATTGCCACGATCGCCATGGGCTGTCTTTAGTTGCGATAAAGAAGGGTCTGGCCGCCGAAGGCGTCGATCTGATGAAGTCCCGCCGCCTGATCCTGTTGTGCATCAGGAAGAGAGTAGCAAACGGTGTCCTGGTTCAGAACAAGGGCTCCTTCAAGACCGGTAAGGGAGAAGCCGCCGTGAAACCGATAAAGAAAGCGAAGGTTCCTGCAGCCAAGACATCCAAGAGCAAGAAACCGACGGCCAAGAAAACCCCGATCAAGAAATCATTGGCAAAATCTACCACCAAGAAACCAACGGTGAAGAAATCTCCCGCCAAGAAAGTTGGGGCCAAGAAACCAGCGGCTAAAAAAACGGCGGCGAAGAAAGTATCGCCCAAGAAGGCATCGCCGATAACACCCAAAAAGGTCGCAGTGAAAAAGGCAGGAAAGAAGCCGATAAAACGTCCGGTGAAGCCGAAATCGGCTAAACCCAAGAGGGCAGTGACCAAAAAGTGAATTAAAAAGCGCACATTGTAAAGACCTGAACCCAACGGCTCTTCTCAGAGCCACTCACATTTCTCAGGAAAGAGCTGATCCAGACCCAAGCGATCCCTGTCCCGGGACAAGCTCAGTGCCAGCGGGGGAAATCATTTAAATTACCGGGGGTCCCTCGTAACTCGCTGACATTCGCTGCATCCCCCATCCCTCCCCCCGGTATCGTGTCTGGAATACAACTAAATGGTGTGACCGGGCTCAGCATCACTCGGACTGGGCATACGTTTGGCTTCAAGCTGAATTTAAAGCCTTTCATTGTCAGTGAGACGGTAACACTGACAGATCCCCGTCTCAGCCCAAGCACCAACTAGGTATGTTTCCCAAATCATCCTTTAAAGCGACTGTAAACTGCTGAACCGCGTGGGGTGGGCGATATGGGCAGAGGGAACGGACTCCGAGAATGAACTGGAAGGAGACAAATTAATTTGACACAGCGATAATACCACTGAGTGACTTCCCGCGGAATGCCTGTCTCTGACAGTTTGTCCGGAGCGCTAATTTTCGGATCGATTGGCGACTAACCGTTGGAAATTGGTTTCAGGAATCTGGGATATGAGAGGAATATGAGAGGGTGCTGTCTGTCACGTTGTCTCCTCCTCTCTCCGCCTCTCTCTCTCTGCATATCTCGGGCAGGTCGGGGCGCTGTGTATAAAAGGAGACAACAGCAGTCAGTTTATTATTGAGCAGCGACTCGAGTGAAGCAGCATCATGTCTGGCCGAGGGAAAGGAGGCAAAGGTCTGGGCAAAGGCGGAGCAAAGCGGCACCGAAAAGTACTTCGCGATAACATCCAGGGCATCACCAAGCCAGCCATCCGCCGCCTGGCTCGGCGTGGCGGGGTCAAGCGGATCTCGGGTCTGATCTACGAGGAGACCCGCGGGGTGCTGAAGGTTTTCCTGGAGAATGTGATCAGGGACGCGGTCACCTACACCGAGCACGCCAAGCGCAAGACGGTCACTGCCATGGATGTGGTGTACGCCCTGAAACGCCAGGGCCGCACTCTCTACGGGTTCGGCGGCTAAATAACTACCCCTTTATTCGAACTCAAAACAAAGGCTCTTCTAAGAGCCGCCCACAGCCTCACAGAGAGAGCAGTGACTCGGGAGTGAGAGTAGATGCAGATTGTAATGTGCTTTATGAAACGAGTTATTCGACCACTGAACACAAGAGTGTTCACCGCGGTCATTAGAAATGCAAAGAACACCGGCAGCCCACAGTAAAAGACCACACAAGGCGATGTCAGTTTCCCTTTTACCTTTATACCTCATGATTACTGCAGCAACAGGAGGGTCGACTCGAAACCGTTCTCTGGGTAACCGTCGCTTATTTCCAGTCACGAGCAGAGCTGAATTCCGTCTGCACCGGGATCCGGTATGTAAATCCGCGCCGCGTATTCAGTCCATCGTTTAAGCGAGAAGTTAAAGTGGATTTAACAGTGGATTTGGTGATAAGTTGACAAAAACTGGATTCATTCAGAAATATCAATAAAATACTGCCCTCGGTTCCCGACTGCTGTGAAATTGGCGGCAATTTGAAATTTAACCCGCAACCAATGATACTGCAGTCCGTGCTCTCTGGTTGGCTGAGCTTCCCCCACCCCACCCGCCGGTCACAAATCTCTGTATCCCCCCCCCCCCCCCCCCCCCGACCTCAGACCGTCTGAAACCGCCGCCTGATGCTGACAGACCTGCAGCCACTCGCAGGCATGGGACACCGTGAGTGACATCTCTGCACTTCTCGGCCTTTTGGCTAAGATCAAGTGTAGTATCTGTTCTTGCACAACCTAATGTTCTTATAAGAACAGTATAAGAGCAGTATCTGCATTGGATCATCGACGAGGAGCGGAGGTCAGGAGCACGTGTCTGGTTTAGGGGTGGATCCATGCTGGTTGGGTAACCAACCTAACACCCTTATCCAGGTGGGATGGCAGCAGCAAGTGGAGCTGGAGGGCAGGGTATCCGAAATACCCTGCGTGTATCGGTGAAAGACCTCAGGGAGGGGAACCCTTTCTCAAGGGACCTCTTCATCAAGAAGGTGCTGCTGGAGGCCTGTGGATTCAAGGCCGGGGACATCTTCTGCCTCCAGGACTTCCCAGGTAACGGATATTTCGACGTTACCTTCCAGAACCCGGCGGGATGGCAGAAGTTGCTGCAGGACTTCCGGGAGAAGGGGAACGAAGCCCCGCTGTCGCTCCTGAAGGTGTAGCCGCTCTTCACCCTCCCCACCCAGAGGGAACGGATGATCACGGTGCACATGTTCAACCCACATGTGCCCGTCGTGGATGTCCTCACCTTCCTTGCGCGCTACGTCGAAGGGGCCGGGAACTGCGTGGACATAAAGGACTTGTTCGGGATCTGGACGAGCAAGAGGCAAGTAAAGGTGAAGCTGAGGGTGGACGGGAAGGGATTCATCATCCACCCTCCCTTGGTGTTCGCCATCGGATGGAACCGTGGCTACAAGACGTACGCGGGGCAGCCCAGGGTGTGCAGGAAATGCAACAAACCTGGGCACGTGGCGGCAGAATGCAGGACAGTCGTCTGCAGAAACTGCAAACTAGAAGGCCACGAGACAAGGGACTGTAAGGAGAGCAAGAGCTGCAACCTGTGTGGGGAGGCAGGCCACCTTTACAGGGCCTGCCCAAAAAGAGCTAGCACGTATGCACAGGCGATAAGAGGGGCCGCTTCCAGCACACCCAGGGTGGACGAGACACCTCCTACCACGGCAAAAGCCCAAAAAGGAAAGGAGAGCAGGGGCGATGACAGCGCGACCACCCCGAGCCCCCAACCGGACAGAGCCCCCCAGGCCCCTGCCCACGAGGGTGAGTCGATGGAAGAGGGGGAACAGGAAGAGGAGGAATGGAAGGTGGTAGTCGAGGAAAACGTTGAAGGCTGTGCGCACGGAGAAAAAGCCGGAGGGGGCAAGCAAGTCCCAAAAAAGAGTCCTCTCCCAGGACGAGGCCAGCAACCTCTCCGCGTCGGAGGATGGGACGACCGGGAGGAGCCGACAACGGAAGCAGAGGCAGAGGAAGAAAACGGGGGAGGAGGAAGGTAAGAGGAAGAACGTGTCTGTTGCCCCCCAGCCCCAGGAGACTGGGAGCAGTGCCAATGGGCCCACAGCTCCGGGAGACCGTGAGCGGCACAACGGCAAACGGGCCACAGCTCCGGGAGACCGGGAGCGGCACAACGGCCAATGGGCCCCAGCTCCAGGAAACTGGGAGCAGTGCAGTGGCCAATGGGCCCCAGCTCCGGGAGACCGGGAGCAGTGCAGTGGCCAATGGGCCCCAGCTCCGGGAGACCGGGAGCAGTGCAGTGGCCAATGGGCCCCAGCTCCAAGAAACTGGGAGCAGCGCAGTGGCCTCGCCAGAAAATACACCGTGCTGTGGAAGCCACCAGCCTGTACCACTACCTGTGCAAGAAAAATGTGCAGGAACTCAGCCAGATGATGGGCTTGCTGGAGGAGGACAGCCTGGAACTCTAAAGGACAATGGAGCTGAAACTGGCATCCTTAAACGTGCGCAGTGTGAAGAACACTGCGCGATGTGTCAACGCCTTGCAGTACCTGGCCAGGGTAAAGGCGGATGTGACTTTTCTACAAGAGTGCGGGCTGCCACACCTTCGCTGCTATTGGAGGTGGTCGCGATGGTGGCCCCACGGACTGTCGGTATGGTCGGGGGGCAATGATTGTCGTGCGTCCGGTCTGGGGATCTTGCTGCGGGGAGGGGGCTTCACCATCACTGAGGTAAGGGAGGTGGTGGGGGGGGGGGCGTCTCTTGGTGGTGGATGTTATGTACCGTGGTTCTCCGCTCCGGCTGATTAATGTGTATGCATCACCCAGGCGGAGCGAGCGGTTGGCCGTCCTCCAGCAGCTCCCACCGCTGCTGGCCACGTCTAGACCGCTCGTTCTGGCCGGTGACTTCAACTGCATCATCGATGCGGCTGGACGATCTGGCAGTGCCAACCACAGACTGGACGGCACCTCCAAACTCCTGGTGGAGACGGTCAAAGATGCAAAGCTGCGCGACGCCTTCAGTGACCCTGCAGGCGGGGCCCAGCCACGGTTCACCTGGTCAGGACCGAACGGTTCAGCCTAGTCCCGGATAGACTTCCTCTTCACATCGAGGGCCGTCACGGTCAGACACACCGACCTCGCTGACCACTGCCTCCTTCAGGCCACCTGTCACCTACAGGAGGACCGGAAGGCGGGCAGAGGGACGTGGAAGTTAAATGTGGAGCTGTTGACCCCGGAGAACGTTAAGGAGCTAAAGAGGGACTACGCATGTTGGAGAACTGTGAGGCCCCTCTTTGACTCCCCAACACTCTGGTGGGAGGCAACAAAGGAGAACATCAAGAAGTTATTCGTCTCCAAAGGTGTTCAGAGAGCAAGACAGGGTAAGAGGGAATTGTGTCAACTCCAGACAGATTTGCAGCAACTGCTCCTTCTGCAGAGGAGAGGGGTGGATGTGAGGGAGGAACTGAGAGAGTTGAAGGGCCGGCAAGCTCGGCTCTTTACCTCTGAATCCTCCAAGATCATCTTCCGGTCCAGGGTCCGCCATGTTGAGCAGGATGAGACGTGCTCACGTTTCTTCTTCCATAAGGTTCAAAGGGGGATCTCTGTGATCAAAAGCCTTAGGGAGGAGGACGGCTCGGTAACATCCTCGCAGACAGACATGCTAAAGATCTGCAGATCCTTTTATAAGGATCTGTACGATAAAAAGACCACAGACAGCACCGCCTCCCAAAACTTCCTGTCCTCCATCACGGAAGTCTTGGACGACAGCAAGCGGGAGAGTCTGGACCAACCACTGACCCTGGAGGAGCTGACTGGCACCATCCGTTCCTTTGACTCGAGTAAAACTCCCGGAGGCGATGGCTTACCGGCAGAGTTGTACTCGGCTCTGTGGGACTGGGTGGGCCCGGACCTGCTGGAAGTGTACAACGACATACTTCTAGCCGGCAGCATGTCAGACTCTATGAGGAAGGGCAGCATCACCCTGATCTACAAGCAGAAGGGGGAGATGAATGACATAAGGAATTGGAGACCCATCACATTGTTAAATGTAGACTACAAGATCCTGTCTAAGGCCATCGCCAACCGGGTCAAGTCTGCTCTGGGACAGGTGATCCACCCGGACCAAACCTGTGATGTACTGGCAAGAAAATCTCAGTCAGCCTGGTGCTGCTGAGAGACACCATTGCCTACGTGCAGGACAGACGGGTGGATGCCTGCCTGGTCAGCTTGGACCAGGAGAAGGTCTTCAACAGGATATCGCACACGTACATGAGAGACGTGCTCTCCAAAATGGGCTTTGGGGAGGGAATCAGGAAGTGGATACAACTGCTCTACACCGATATCTGTAGTGCAGTCCAAATTAATGGGTGGGAATCAGACAGCTTCCCCGTCAGGTCTGGAGACAGGCAGGGTTGCCCTCTCTCCCCTGTCTTGTTCGTCTGTTGCATTGAACCCTTTGCCGAATCCATCAGGAAGGATGCGAGCATAAGAGGAGTGACATTGCCAGGCAGTGGGGACACTCAGGTTGAGGTCTCCCTGTACATGGACGATGTCACCGTCTTCTGCTCGGATCCAGGGTCGGTCCGCAGACTGATCAGCGTCTGCGACCAGTTTGAGTTGGCCACGGGGGCCAGGGTAAACCGCAGGAAGAGCGAGGCTATGCCCTTTGGCAACTGGCCCGACCGATCTTCCATCCCCTTCACCATCAAGCCTGACTTCCTGAAGGTGCTGGGGATCTGGTTCGGGAAGGCTGAGGCATGTAACAAGAATTGGCTGGAGCGGATAGCCAAGGTGGGGAAGAAGCTGGAGCTGTGGAAGCAGCGCTCCCTCTCCATCACGGGGAAAAACCTGGTCATCAGGTGTGAGGTGCTCTCGGGGCTGCTGTACTTGGAGCAAGTGTGGCCCGTCCCTCCCTCCCACGCCAAGGGGATCACCCGGGCCGTCTTCCGCTTCATCTGGGGGTCGGCGATGGACCGGGTGCGACGAGCCACAATGCACAAGTCGGCAGACAACGGGGGTAAAAGCGTGCCCAACGTCGCCCTCATTCTGATGGCCACCTTCGTGTGTGGCTGCATCAGGCGGAGCATAGAGCCAAGGCACGTGGGCACCAAATGCCACTACCTGCTGAGGTTCTACCTGTCCCCGGTGTTGCGAAGGATGGTCCTGGCGCAGATGCCACGCAATGTGCCAGTCAGCTGGACATTGCCGAACCATCTGTCGTTTGTGGAAAGGTTCTTCCGGAGCAACACCTTTGACCACAAGTCCATCGGGCTGTGGTCAGCACGGAACGTCCTGCAGGCACTGCAGGGGAATGACTCCATGGATCCTGTGGCGTGGTTCCCAGAGCAGACTGCCCAGCTTGTCTGGCAAAATGCCTCATCGCCAGAACTCACCAACAAGCACCAAGACCTGGCTTGGCTGGCGGTGAGGGGAGCCCTCTCAGTCAGATCCTTCCTGCACCGCCGGAACCTCACTACCAGCACACGCTGCCTCCGGGACGGCTGCTACGGAGAGGAGACGGTGGCCCACCTCTTCACAGAGTATGGATTTGCCAAGAGAGTCTGGAGAGGTCTGCAGGGGTCCCTGTCACGATTCATTCCGAGCAGCTCCGTCACAGACGACTCTGTGATCTACGGACTGTTCCCAGGGACGCATTCCGAGACTGACATCGAGTGCTGCTGGAAGGTCATCAACTCGGTGAAAGACGCTCTTTGGTCTGCCCGAGCTTTGTTGGCCTCCCAGCGGAGCGAGATGTCCGTCAAGGAATGTTGCCGACTGGCCCGCTGCAGACTGCAGGAGTACGTGCTGACGGACGCACTGAAGCTTGGTGCAGCCAACGCCAAGGCCCTGTGGGGGAGGAGCACAGTCTAGGGCCCTTCCGCTGCTGGACATGGGGGGCAGGGTGTGGTGGGGAGAGACGCCCCTCCAAATAAGGGATACTGGGTAAATGTATGTAAATGTCTAAATGAATGCTGGGTAAATGTATGTAAATGTCTAAATGAATGCCTGTATCGAATGTAACCTCCGGAAATGTCGAAGGGGCTTGTTTAAAAATATGTTTTGTGAATGATATTTATTAGTTGAATAAAGTATTTTTTTTGATATTAAAAAAAAAAAAAATGTTGAAGGAGAATGGCCCGGACCAAAGCTTGGTGCAGCCAACGCTAAGGCCCTGTGGGGGAGGAGCACAGTCTAGGGTCCTTCCGCTGCTGGACATGGGGGGGCAGGGTGTGGTGGAGACGCCCCTCCAAATAAGGGATACTGGGTAAATGTATGTAAATGTCTAAATGAATGCCTGTATCGAATGTAACCTCCGGAAATGTCGGATGGGCTTGTTTAAAAATATGGTTTGTGAATGATATTTATTATTTGAATAAAGTATTTTTTGATATAAAAAAAATAATTAAAAAAAGAGAATGGCCGCAAACAGACAGCAGACAGCGCGCAAATCGACCGGAGGGAAAGCTCCTCGCAAACATCTGGCAACCAAAGCGGCGCGGAAGAGCGCTCCAGCCACGGGCGGAGTGAAGAAGCCTCATCGCTACAGGCCCGGCACCGTGGCTCTGAGGGAAATCCGGCGCTACCAGAAATCCACCGAGCTGCTCATCCGCAAACTGCCCTTCCAGCGCCTGGTGCGGGAGATCGCTCAGGACTTCAAGACAGACCTGCGCTTCCAGAGCTCGGCCGTCATGGCCCTGCAGGAGGCCAGCGAGGCTTACCTGGTGGGGCTCTTTGAGGACACCAACCTGTGCGCCATCCACGCCAAGCGAGTCACCATCATGCCCAAAGACATCCAGCTGGCCCGCCGCATCCGTGGGGAGCGCGCCTGTACCCCACCTCCACCAAGGACAACAAACGGCTCTTTTAAGAGCCACTAACCCGGCAGAAGAAAGTGCTGCGCCTTTGTCTTAATGTAATGTTTATCCCCACTCTGACAATAGAGGAGACCTAGGACAGAAAGGTCATCATGGCAACAGGAAAGAGTATGGGTTTGTTTAGCAACCAGGTGGACAGCAAAGGTGTTCAGCGACACAATCACCCAGTCCAATGTAATAGAGATAGACTTCGGGGATAGAGCCAGAGTACACCTGGAACATGGATTGTTCGACGTCCCCTACAAAGAGGCAGGCATGGCTGGGGCCCATGCGGGTGCCCATAACTATGCCTTTGCCTTGGAGGAAGTGGGAAGAGTCAAAGGAGAAGTTGTTAAGGGTGAGGACCAGCTCCGTTAGGCAGAGGTTATTAGATGTTTCTGCAGTTCAGGAAGAAACGGAGGGCTTTAAGGCCTTTCTTGTGGGGGATGGAGGTGTAGAGTGACTGAACATCCATAGTGAAGTTGAGGGAGTGGGGGCTAGGAAATTGGAAGTCATTAAAGAGAAGAAGGGCGTGTGAGATATCTTGGACATTGGTCAGGAGAGATTGGACCTGGGAGGATAGGATGGAGTCGAGATATGTGGAAAATATTTCAGTGGGACAGGAGCAGGCAGAAACAATGTGTCTGCCAGGGCAGTTGTGATGATAGATTTTGGGGAGAAGGTAAAACCAGGCTGAGCGGGGGTGGGAAACAATGAGGTTGGAGACTGTGGAAGGCAGACAGCCAGAAGTGATAAAATTAGAAATGGTCTGTGAAATTATGACCTGGTGTGTGGGATCATGGTCCAGGGATGGGTAGGAAGACGGGGCCTAGAGCTGGCACTTAATATGTTGTTTTCTAGAATAGATAATGGGATGCCTGCTTTCAAAACAACATACTGCAGTCACTAAAAGTCAGTCACTTCACAATTAAAACAACAACAGCAACAAACACAAACATCTTGTTCACGTTAATCCACTCTGAAGGGATAGATCACCAAGAGAAGTGTATGAAGATAGAAACAAACTAACGAGGAAGGAGAGGATGAAGTTTCCGTTTCAATGGAATGGGTAAGAATGCAGAGCAACACAATAGACAATAGTTGGCAATGTACTGTCAGGGCACAGACCTTTACATCAGCAGGCATTGTATTGTCAGGGTGTTGACCCATAACATACACAGCACTGCATGACAGGGCCACAGAGATTGGGTTAACATATGATGAGCTTTTGATGGCTCTGGGCCTGTACTTGCTGGAGTTTAGAAGGATGAGGGGGACCTCAATGAAATTTACAGAATAGTGAAGATATTGACGAGCAAGTTTGCAGATGATACAGAAGTGGGTGGATTTGCAGATTGTGAAGATGATTGTAGAATGTAGAGAAGATTTACGTGGATGTTGCCAGGACTGGAGGGTCTGAGCTGTAGGCAGAGGTTGAGTAGGCTGGTACTCTATTCCTTGGAGCGCAGGAGCACGAGGGATGATCTTAAAGAGGTATAGGAAAATAACTGCAAATGCTGGTACAAATCGAAGGGATCACAAAGTGCTAGAGTAACTCAGCAGGTCAGGCAGCATCCAGGAGAGAGGGAATGGGTGGTGTTTCGGGTCGAGACCCTTCTTCAGACTGGTGTGTAAGACTTATAGAGGTGTGCAAGATCAAGAGACGAATAGATCGGGCAGATACACAGTCTCTTGCTCAGAGTAGATGAATCGCGGTCCAGAGGACATAGGTTTAAGATGAAGGGGAAAAGATTTCATAGGAATCTGAAGGGTAACTTTTTCACCCAAGGGTGGTAGATGAATGAAACAAGCTGCCAGAGGAGGTAGTTTTGGCATGAACTATCCCAACATTTAAGAAACAGTTGGACAGGTACATGGATAGGACAGATTTGGAGGGATATGGACCATATGTGGGCCGGTGGTTCGTGTAGCTGGGACATATTGGTCGGTGTGGGAAAGTTGGGCCGAAGGGCAGTTTCCACACTGTATCACTCTATGACTATGAAAGGCCTGGATAGAGTGGATGTGGAGAGGATGTTTGCACTCGTGGGAAAGTCTAGGACTGGAGGCCACAACTTTCGAAAAAAAGGCTTTTAAAAAGGAGATGAGGAGGAATTTCTTTAGACAGGGTGCAGTGAATCTGTGGAATTCATTGCCACAAAAGGCTGCAGAAGCCATCAATTATTATTTTTAAAGCAAAAATTCACAAATTCTTGATCAGCACGGATGTCAGGGGTTATGGGGATAAGGTAGGAGAATGGGGTTGAGAGGGAAAGAAAGATCAGCCATGA
Source organism: Rhinoraja longicauda (assembly GCF_053455715.1). Taxonomy (NCBI): domain Eukaryota; kingdom Metazoa; phylum Chordata; class Chondrichthyes; order Rajiformes; family Arhynchobatidae; genus Rhinoraja; species Rhinoraja longicauda. Next base: position 15,910,747 of record NC_135986.1, read on the forward strand.
TTGAATGGCGGAGTAGCCTTGATTGGCCAAATGGTCTAAATCTGCTCCAATAATTTATGAACTTATGACTACATGCAACACAGGACAGTAATTAGTGACACAGACCCCAACAACCCAGCACTGCCTGTGGGGCCACAGATTCCCAGCACCAACTGCTCTGCTGGACAGATAATGACAGTAACACCCACTGCACAACACTGTGAAGTCACAGCCCAGTGCAGACCATACCAAGCCCAGTGGGAACAGAGAGCTTTGCACCAACCACAGCAACACTGGAAGGACACAGACTCGTACAAACCAGCTCTGGACTGCAAATAGACAGCCCAGTACAGTTCCAGCACTGAAAGCAGGGCGATGGACAAGGAAAAAACAACCACAGTCCTGCAGGGACACCGACTGGTGCAACCTCAGCACGGGAGGGGGAGGTGAATCTCTGGAACATTTTTGACACAAATGGGTTGTGGAGACTGGATCACTGAAGATATTTGAAGAGAGGGGGGGATACATTGTTGTGGAAGTTCAATACTAACGTAATGTGGAACTCATTGAGTCATAGGGCCAAACAGCACGGAAACAAGCCTGTCACCCCAGCTTGCTCATGCACATTATTCCCACTTGCCAATATTTAACCCAGATCCCTCAAAATGTTTATTTCCCATGTACCTGTCCGAAAGTCTTTAAAATGTTATAGTTTCTGCCTCCTCCAGCAGCTCTTTCCAAAGACCCACCATCCTCCAGTGAAAAAGTTGCTTCTCAGATTCCTATTCTTTCCCTTCTCACTTGAAAGCTATGTCCTCTGGTTCTTGATTCCTCTGCTCTGGGTGAAAGAACGAGCACAGAACAGGAGTTGAGGCCTGGGACACATCAGCCATGATCACAGTGAATGGTTGGCAGCCAGATGGCCAGCTCCTGCTCCTTGCTTTGTTGTAATGAACGGACACAGGCCTTTACAACACAGTGCGCCGCATTGTGATGACACAGACCTTTACTTTAGTTTAGTTTTGTTTATTGTCACATGTAAAGAGGTACATTGAAAACTTTTTGTTGCGTGTTAAGTGTTGCATGTTGCAACGTGGGGCATTGCACTGTGATGACCCAGGCTTTTACAACACAGCGTCACACTGTGAGGACATAGGCCTTTACAACCCGGGGCGTTGCACTGTGAGGACACAGGGCTTTGCAGATCTCAGCAAAGTGTAGATATAAATGGCATCATCAGACAACTATAAGCTGAGGACAAAGGCTGATGCGATTAAGATCACCTAAGTGTGAAAGGATAAGGAGTGAGACTTTTGAAGTGCTGGCGATAGTCCATAGACAGTCTGAGTTTGATGGGGGAGTGCTGGACCTAATCCTAAGGAATGAAGTTGGGCAAGCAGATGCAGTCCTGGGAACCGTGGATTTTGAGGGATATTGAGGGGTTGATTAAAACAAGAGTCAAGTGTCAAAAGTGTTTTATTGTCATATGTCCCAGATGGAACAATGAAATTCTTAATTGCTGCAGCACAACACAATATGTAAACATAGTACACCATAAACAATATGACAAACGAGAGAGAAAAGAGGGTGGAGTTACATAGAGGGTGGAGTTCTGTAGCATGAATTTAGGAGAGCAAACTGTCAAATGACTCCTCCCACTTCCTCCAAACCAGAGGCGTAGCTATGGGCACTCGCATGGGCCCTAGCTACGCCTGCCTCTTTGTCGGGTACGTCGGACAATCCCTGTTCCAGACGTACACTGGCCCCATCCCCAAACTCTACCTCTGCTACATCGAGGACTGCATTGGTGCTACCTCTTGCACCCATGCAGAACTCACTGACTTCATACACTTTACCTCCAATTTCCATCCTGCCCTTAAATATACCTGGACTATCTCTGACATCTCCCTCCCATCACAGGAGACAGACTAGTGACGGACATTTACTATAAACCCACCGACTCGCACAGCTATCTGGACTACACTTCTTCCCACCCGGTCCCCTGCAAAAAGTCTATCCCCTACTCCCAATTCCTCCGTCTACGCCGCATCTGCGCCCGGGATGTGGTGTTTCACACTAGGGCTTCCGAGATGTCCTCGTTCTTCAGAAAACGGGGCTACCCCTCCTCCATTATAGATGAGGCTCTCACTAGGGTCTCTTCTACATCCCGCAGCTCCGCTCTTGCTCCCCCTCCCCCCACTCGCAACAAGGACAGAATCCCCCTCGTTCTCACCTTCCACCCCACCAGCCAGCGGATCCAACATATCATCCACCAACATTTCCGTCACCTACAACGGGACCCCACCACTAGCCATATCTTCCCATCCCCTCCCCTCTCTGCGTTCCGCAGAGACCGTTCCCTCCGTAACTCCCTGGTCCACTCGTCCCTTCCTACCCAAACCACCCCAACCCCGGGCACTTTCCCCTGCAACCGCACGAGATGCAACACCTGTCCCTTTACCTCCCCCCTCAACTCCATCCAAGGACCCAAACAGTCTTTCCAGGTGAGACAAAGGTTCACCTGCACCTCCTCCAACCTCATCTATTGCATCCGCTGCTCTAGATGTCAACTTATTTACATCGGCGAAACCAAGCGCAGGCTCGGCGATCGCTTCGCTGAACACCTGCGTTCGGTCCGCATTAACAAAGCTGATCTCCCGGTGGCCGAGCACTTTAACTCCCCCTCCCATTCCCAGTCTGACCTTTCTGTCATGGGCCTCCTCCAGTGCCATAGTGAGGCCCGCCGGAAATTGGAGGAGCAGCACCTCATATTTCGCCTGGGCAGTTTGCAGCCCGGTGGTATGAACGTCGACTTCTCCAACTTTAAATAGCTCCTTTGTCCCTCCCTTCCCCTCCGCCTTCCCAGATCTCCCTCTATCTTCCTGTCTCCACCTAAATCCTTCCTTTGTCCCGCCCCCCTGACATCAGTCTGAAGAAGGGTCTCGACCCAAAACGTCACCCATTCCTTCTCTCCCGAGATGCTGCCTGACCTGCTGAGTTACTCCAGCATTTCGTGAATAAATTGAAATATTAGTGGCTTAGGGAAAACCTCACAGAGCCCGAGATATTTTGAAAACAAGAGGGTAGACAAAGAGTGACGCTGTGAGGTACCAAAGTGGCAACCAATGCGGTGGGGCAAAGGGTTTGGGCAAAGTCATAGATTAATGGTAAATTTCATGTCATAGGAGCAGAATTAGGCCATTTGGCCCACCAAGTCTGTTCAGCGATTCAATCATTGCTGATCCATCTTTCTCTCTCAAATCTATTCTCCTGCCTGGGCAGGAGGCACTAAAGCCTGAGGTTTCACACCACCAGGTTCAGGAACAGTTCCTTTCATACAACTCTCAGGTTCTTGAACAGGATTGACCTACACAATCCTAATCGTACCTCGAGAATGGAACACTATGGCACAACTCTTGCACTGTTATAGACTTTTGTAGTTGTACTTTGTTTTGGTTTTGCAGTCATCTTTCTTTAAGAATTTTATTTATTTTAATGTACAATTTATATGTATTTTGTTTTGTGCATTTATCTAAGCCTACATGCCTTTGATGCTGCTGTAAGCAAGATTTTTTATTGTTCCAACAGCTGATTGTACTCGTGCATGTGACAATAAACTCAAATTGAACTCTATTATGAATGTTCTGCACTGGTTCAACTTCAAGATTCAAGATATCTTTATTTGTCATCCAAAAAACAAGTTCTTGTCTTATGTGGATTGCAAGTTGAATCAGGAGATAAAATTGGCGTGTCACAAATGTAATGCTACGGTGGTTATGGGAGATTTCAACATGCAGGTAGACTGGGAAAATCAGGTTGGAAATGGACCCCAGGAAAGAGAGTTTGTAGAGTGCCTTCGAGATGGATTCTTAGAACAGCTTGTACTGGAGCCTACCAGGGAGAAGGCAATTCTGGATTTTGTGTTGTGTAATGATCCTGATCTGATAAGGGGACTAGAGGTAAAAGAGCCATTAGGAGGCAGTGATCAGAACATGATAAGTTTTACTCTGCAAATGGAAAGGCGGAAAATCGGAAGTGTCAGTATTACAGTATAGCAAAGGGGATTACAGAGGCATGAGGCGGGAGCTGGCCAAAATTGACTGGAAGGAGGCCCTGGCAGGGAAGACGGTAGAACAGCAATGGCAGGTATTCCTGGAAATAATGCAGAGGTTGCAGGATCAATTTATCCCAAAGAGGCGGAAAGACTCTAAGGGGAGTAAGAGACACCTGTGGCTGACAAGGGAAGTCAAGGACAGCATAAAAATTAAGGAGAGGAAGTATAACATAGCAAAGAAGAGTGGGAAGACAGAGGATTGGGACTCTTTTAAAGAGCAACAAAAGTTAACTAAAAAGGCAATACGGGGAGAAAAGATGAGGTACGAGGGTAAATTAGCCAATAATATAAAGGAGGATAGCAAAATATTTTTAGGTACGTGAAGAGGAAAAAAATAGTCAAGGCAAATGTGGGTCCCTTGAAGACAGAAGCAGGGGAATTTATTATGGGGAACAAAGAAATGGGAGACGAGTTAAACCGTTACTTTGGATCTGTCTTCACTGAGGAAGATACACACAATCTCCCAAATGTTCTAGGGCCCGGAGAACCTAGGGTGATGGAGGAACTGAAGGAAATCCACATTAGGCAGGAAATGGTTTTGGGTAGACTGATGGGACTGAAGGCTGATAAATCCCCAGGGCCTGATGGTCTGCATCCCAGGGTACTTAAGGAGGTGGCTCTAGAAATAGTAGAAGCATTGGAGATCATTTTTCAATGTTCTATAGATTCAGGATCAGTTCCTGTGGATTGGAGGATAGCAAATGATATCCCACTTTTTAAGAAAGGAGGGAGAGAGAAAACGGGTAATTATAGACCAGTTAGTCTGACATCAGTGGTGGGGAAGATGCTGGAGTCAATTATAAAAGACGAAATTGCTGAGCATTTGGATAGCAGTAACAGGATCATTCCGAGTCAGCATGGATTTACGAAGGGGAAATCATGCTTGACAAATCTACTGGAATTTTTTGAGGATGTAACTAGGAAAATTGACAGGGGAGAGTCGGTGGATGTGGTGTACCTCGACTTTCAGAAAGCCTTCGACAAGGTCCCACATAGGAGATTAGAGGGCAAAATTAGAGCACATGGTATTGGGGGTAGGGTACTGACATGGATAGAAAATTGGTTGACAGACAGAAAGCAAAGAGTGGGGATAAATGGGTCCCTTTCGGAATGGCAGGCAGTGACCAGTGGGGTACCGCAAGGTTCGGTGCTCGGACCCCAGCTATTTATGATATACATTAATGACTTAGATGAAGGGATTAAAAGTACCATTAGCAAATTTGCAGATGATACTAAACTGGGGGGTAGTGTGAATTGTGAGGAAGATGCAATAAGGCTGCAGGGTGACTTGGACAGGTTGTATGAGTGGGCGGATACATGGCAGATGCAGTTTAATGTAGATAAGTGTGAGGTTATTCACTTTGGAAGTAAGAATAGAAAGGCAGATTATTATCTGAATGGTGTCAAGTTAGGAAGAGGGGATGTTCAACGAGATCTGGGTGTCCTAGTGCATCAGTCACTGAAAGGAAGCATGCAGGTACAGCAGGCAGTGAAGAAAGCCAATGGAATGTTGGCCTTCGTAACAAGAGGAGTTGAGTATAGGAGCAAAGAGGTCCTTCTACAGTTGTACCGGGCACTGGTGAGACCGCACCTGGAGTACTGTGTGCAGTTTTGGTCTCCAAATTTGAGGAAGGATATTCTTGCTATTGAGGGCGTGCAGCGTAGGTTCACTAGGTTAATTCCCGGAATGGCGGGACTGTCGTATGTTGAAAGGCTGGAGCAATTAGGCTTGTATACACTGGAATTTAGAAGGATGAGGGGGGATCTTATTGAAACATATAAGATAATTAGGGGATTGGACACATTAGAGGCAGGAAACATGTTCCCAATGTTGGGGGAGTCCAGAACAAGGGGCCACAGTTTAAGAATAAGGGGTAGGCCATTTAGAACGGAGATGAGGAAGAACTTTTTCAGTCAGAGAGTGGTGAAGGTGTGGAATTCTCTGCCTCAGAAGGCAGTGGAGGCCAGTTCATTGGATGCTTTCAAGAGAGAGCTGGATAGAGCTCTTAAGGATAGCGGAGTGAGGGGGTATGGGGAGAAGGCAGGAACGGGGTACTGATTGAGAGTGATCAGCCATGATCGCATTGAATGGCGGTGCTGGCTCGAAAGGCTGAATGGCCTACTCCTGCACCTATTGTCTATTGTCTATAGTCTATCTCCGTTATCTTATCTGAATTAAACTTCATCTGCTATTCTGTTGGCTACTTTTCCAGTTGATATATATTCAGTTGTAAACTTGTAAGATAACCTTATTCATCACCGATCCCTGCAAACCACTGTAGTCGCAACAGAGATAGACTTCCCCTAGTCCTTAAATTTCACCCCACAGCCAATACCTGTCCCAAAGGTAGGAAATGAGGAAGTACAAAAAGATCTGTGTGTCCTTGTTCATCAGTCACTGAAAGTAAGCATGCAGGTACAGCAGGCAGTGAAGAAAGCTAGTGGCATGTCAGCTTTCATGACAAGAGGAGTTGAGTATAGAAGCAAAGAGGTCCTTCTGCAGTTGTACAGGGCCCTAGTGATACCGCACCTGGAGTACTGTGTGCAGTTTTGGTCTCCAAATTTGAGGAAGGACATTCCGGCTATTCAGGGAGTGCAGCATAGGTTCACTAGATTAATTCCCGAAATGGTGGGACTGTCGTATGTTGAAAGACTGGAGCGACTGGGCTTGGATACACTAGAATTTCGTAGGATGAGAGGGGATCTTATGGAAACATATAAAATTATTGAGGGATTGGACACGCTAGAGGCAGGAAACATGTTCCCAATGTTGGGGAAGTCCAGAACCAGGGGCCACTGTTTAAGAATAAGGGGTTGGCCATTTAGAATGGAGATGAGGAAAAACATTTTCACTCAGAGAATTGTAAATCTGTGGCCAATTCTCTGGATGCTTTCAAGAGAGAGTTCGATAGAGCTCTTAATTATATCGGAGTCAGGGGGTATGGGGAGAGGGCAGGAATGGGGTACTGATTGTGGATGATCAGCTATGATCACATTGAATGGCAGTGTTGGCTTGAAGGGCCGAATGGCCTACTCCTGCAGCTATTGTCTATTATCGCATACAATACATAATGTTCCGACATAATGCTCCATTTCCAACGGGATCCTAACACTAGTCACATCCTCCCATCTCCTCCCCTTTCCGCCTTCCGCAGAAACAGTTCCCTCCACAACTCCCTGGTTAACTCATCTCTTCCCACCCAAGCCACCCCCTCCCCAGGTACCACCTGAACCTACCTGATCTCCCGGTTGCTAAACACTTTAATTCTCCTTCCCATTCCGACACTGCCCTTTCTGTCCTAGTCCCCTCCATTGTCAGAGTGAGGCCAAACACAAATTGGAGGAACAGCATCTCATATTTCGCTTGAACAGCTCACAGCCCAGAGGTATATTAATTTCTCTAATTTCAACTAACCCTGGCATTCCCTCTCTCTCTCTATCCCTCCCTCACCCAAGTCGTACCAGCTTCTCGTTTTCACCCAACAAACAGCTAACAATGAATGGCCTGTTTCCTTTATCATCGTTACTTACTGTTCACTGCCCGGCAGGCAGGAAGAGAAGACCCCGATGTCCACAGTGGAGGAGCAGTCAGGCCCACAAGACTCCACCAGTCAGGCCCCAGATCCACACGGGAATGGCAGAGAGCAAGGACCAGCTCGTCTGATACAATCGCCGCTTTCTCCATCTCTCCAAACCAGTCTGCAAACCACAAGAGCATCCGTGAGATCACCTCTCATTCTTCTCAACTCCAGCAAGTACAGACCGACCCCACTTCAGTCCAGTCCTTTATCTCAGGCTCCACCCCGGGCCCAGGCCCCTCCCCCTCCGTGGGCCTCGCCGCCGCCCCCGCCCCGCGCCCCGACCGGCCGGTTGCCGAGGGAACGACGTCAGTGACGCTACACGGTATATGTGACGTAATCGCGCAAATGGCTTGCCGAAGTTGTCTCGCATCACGTGACAGGGGCGGCCGCAACCCGGGGGGAGGGGCACAGTGAGCTGGCAATCAGTCACTTTTTCCAGGAGGGAAACTGATCTGCCAACAGTCATAAAACACAAGGTACATGATATTTGATATTGAGTTGACAGAAACTGAATATATTAAGAATTGTAAAAATAATACTGTCGTCGGTAGGGGTGGCAACCTCACTCCCAAATGTGAAACATATGACGTCCAGAGTGTTTGGAGCTAAAATGCCGAAAAACTCGATTGTCTGGACCGAAACTGTCCGGACCGACAACGTCGGGGCCTGCAGCGTCCAGGCTTACATCACCACCACCCCCCCTCCCCCTCCCCCCCCAAACACACCCCCCCCCCCCGGCCTAATACGGGACAAACCAATTTAGTCCAAAATACGGGATGTCCCGGCTAATACGGGACAGTTGGCAACCCTACTGCCAACTGTCATAAAACACTAGATACATGAAACATGAAATTAAAGTGACGAGTGGAAAGGGTTGGGGATGTGCAAAGATTTGAGGGTGAGGGGAGGTGAGTCAGTCTACCCCACGACAGAAAGGGGAGGAGTTGCACAGTTTGATAGCCTCAGGGAAGAGGGATATAACATAACATAACATAACATAACAACACTTTATTGTCACTCGGCACAAACACCGAATGAAATTTCAGCAGCCACAAGACACAAGACACAGCAAAAAAGAAAAGAACACAGGACACCCGACCCCAACACAAACATCCATCACAGTGACTCCAAACACCCCCTCACTGTGATGGAGGCAACAAAACTTCCCCTCTCTTCCCCCCGCACCCACGGACAGGCAGCTCGAGGCAAACGACATGCACAGCCCCCGCAAGGGGATGGAAGGCCCCGCGGCCGAGCCGCCCCGGGCACCGAAACGTCCCGCGGCCGCACCGGGCGATGTTAAGTCCAGCGGCCGAGCCGCACCGGGCACTGAAACGTCCCGCGGCCGCACCGGGCGATGTTAAGTCCAGCGGCCGAGCCGCACCGGGCACTGAAACGTCCCGCGGCCGAGCCGCACCGGGCACTGAAACGTCCCGCGGCCGATCCGCACCGGGCGATGTTAAGTCCAGCGGCCAAGCCGCACCGGGCAATGAAACGTCCCGCGGCCGAGCCGCGCTGGCGATGTTAAGTCCAGCGGCCAAGCCGCGCCGGGCACCGAAACGTCCCGCGGCCGAGCCGCACCGGGCACTGAAACGTCCCGCGGCCGAGCCGCGCTGGCGATGTTAAGTCCAGCGGCCAAGCCGCGCCGGGCACCGAAACGTCCCGCGGCCGAGCCGCACCGGGCACTGAAACGTCCCGCGGCCGAGCCGCGCTGGCGATGTTAAGTCCAGCGGCCAAGCCGCGCCGGGCACCGAAACGTCCCGCGGCCGAGCCGCACCGGGCACTGAAACGTCCCGCGGCCGAGCCGCGCTGGCGATGTTAAGTCCAGCGGCCAAGCCGCGCCGGGCACCGAAACGTCCCGCGGCCGAGCCGCACCGGGCACTGAAACGTCCCGCGGCCGAGCCGCGCTGGCGATGTTAAGTCCAGCGGCCAAGCCGCGCCGGGCACTGAAACGTCCCGCGGCCGAGCCGCGCCGGCGATGTTAAGTCCCGCAGCCGAGCCGCGCCGGGCGATGGAAGGCCCCGCGGGCGAGCTGCGCCCCGGGGAAGAGACCTAATAAAAGAAAGGTTTCCCCCGCCCCACCCCACCCCACACCCCCACCCGACACCCCCACCACACATACACAGCCAAAAACAGAAATAAAAACCATCCCAACACCGACACAAACAAAAAAAAAGAAAAAAAGACAACAGACTGCCAGAGAGCCGCAGCCGTTAGGCGCAGCCAACTCCTCCTGTGGCGTTCTGTATCCTCCCCTCCAAGACCACCTCCTATGAATCCACTTCCGCGCCCAGGTTGGAGCCAGATGAGTTTGTGAATTCTGATGGTGTTCGTGGCCTTTGCCCTGCTGCCCCAGCACACAACAGCGAAGAAGGTGGCTCTGGCTACCACCGTTTGGTCCAACATCAGGTGATTAAACCGACACCACTCAACAAAGTCTTTGACTACCCCTCTGCATTCAGCTTCCCTCCCCTCACTGATGCAGCCCACAATTGCAGAGTCATCCAAAAACTTCTGCAGGTGGCAGGAGTCCCAGTTATATCTGAAGTCCGAGGTGTATATGTTGAACAGGAAGGGAGAGAGTACCGTCCCCTGTGGGCCCCCCATGTTGCTCAGTACCATGTCCGAGACACAGTTCTGTTGCCTGACATTGTGGTCGTCCAGTCAGGTAGTTGGTGATCCAGGACACCAATGGTGCATCCACCCGCATCTTCGTCAGTTTGCTGCATAGAAGTGCAGGCCGGATGGTGTTAAGCACTGGAGAAGTTAAAAAATATGACTCTCATAGTGCTTCCCGGCTTCCGGAGACATTTTGGTGTCAAATGTGCAACTGGGGAAGCGAAATAGAATCTCTTTTCTCAAGACAGAAACTTGAACAAAATAAGTTGTTTCCAAGGCAGAAGCAGTGAAAAAGATCAGCGAAAAATTAATGAAAGAGATAAAGGGCAAAGTAAGAGGCGAGAGATGCAGCCAGTCAGAATCGTGTAAAGAGTAAGCGTTTCTGGTGAGATAAAATAAAATAGAAATTTATTGAGAAAGTGAGCGGTGATTCCGTGCAAAGTGAGTCTGAGGGGCAATGGTGGTAAATTGTTGACAGCAGCGTGAGTGGGAATCACTGCCAGATAAGGAAGGCAAGAATTAGACGGGGCCTGAGGGTTGTATTACACTCAGAGCGTGGTTGCAATGTGGGATATGGTGCCTGAGAATGTGGTGGATGCAAGAACAATCACACAAGTGAACAAGTATCTGGGAGAGCACTTAAAGCGTTGCAGTGTTGAAGGTTATGGAGCAAGTATGATAAACTGGACTGGTACAGTGGGGCTCTTAATCGTCAGTATGGAGGGCCACATGGGCTGTCTCTGTACTGCACAATCCCATGAGTCTGTCAGAGTCACTACAGAGGATACAATGAACCTCGCAGAAATGGCTGTAAATCAGGAACTGGAAGTTAGGGGAATCCCTGAAAAATTGCAATCAAAATTGTTATCTCGACAGCTGTTGGCGCTGAGGGCAGACAAGTTTCTAGGTTATCTTCTCATCATTCCAGAGTTATAAAAAAAGTTGGTGTTGAGCTGGCATTTTTAATTTTTTTCCAAATATTCCCAGATTAGGGGCAGTATCCTTCCGACAACAACAAAGAGAACAATTCCATACCAACAAAGGTGGAGTGGGTGGGGGGGGAGGTGGGGGAAGCAGGAAACACCAGGCAAATGATCTCAACCACCTGCCACAGGAAAATGTGTCGGAAAGAACTGCAGGTTTAAATCAAGGATAGATATTTCTCAATGCGAAACGTCACCCATTCCTTCTCTCCAGTGATGCTGCCTGTCCCGCTGAGTTACTCCAGCATTTTGTGTCACAGGAAAATGTCAGCTGCTATTATTAAAGAGATAACATGACACTCGAGTAAAACTCAAGGCATTTGGGCAAAGTTAACAAGATGCTGAAAGGGAATCCAGTTTTGAACATTTTGACCACTGAAAGTCACCATCAGGATGAGGGAACCTGGGTCCACAAGAGATATTTGGGCTCTCAAGAGTCAAGGACGTTTAATTGTCACTAGACCAAGTGGAACGTTGGGCCCAAACCTCTCCTGCATTGGTGCAGCACCCTGTCCTCCCTCCTCCCCTCTCCTCCCCACTCCCCCCTTCCTCCTCACCTCTGCCCCCCCTCTCCCCTCCCCCCCTCCCCCACTCTTCCCCCTCCTACCCTCATCCCTCCCTCCCTCCCCCAAACCCCAATCCCCCTTACTCCTTCCTACCCTTTCCTCCCCTCGCTCCCCCCTCCCCCCTTCTCCTCCCACCCACTCAACCCCTCTTATCCTCCCTCCTTTTCCCCTTCCCTCCCTAGGAGATAGATTTAAACTTTTTAAATGTGAATAACTTAAAAAATATAACACCTATTTCAATTAAACTTCTTCCACTAGCACCAGATGGTGAGTAAGGTGGGTCTAAAATTGCCGCGCTATCGTGTACCGTTCTGGCTGTAGTTCAGGAACAAACAAACGAGAGTTTTTGTATATAGATATGTACCCGCAATAGAACAATGGCATTCACACTTGCTGCAGCTTGAAATGTCATTTAACACCTTAGCACACAGATCATAATTAACAATTAAACATACATTAAATTTGTAACCACATTACTCGGTAACCAAAATTGTGCAACAACGGAAATCCATAATGCAGCTAAAAACATGGTGCACAGCAGATCATAGCTGAGGTTAGTATTGTGTCCTGTTCAAAAGCACGATAATTACTGGGAAGGAGCTGTTCTTGAACCTGATGACTATGATTTTCAGACTCCTGCACCTTCTTTCTGATGGCAGGGGTGAATTGTGAGCACAGCCAGGGTGGAGTGGTTTTATTATATTAGCTGCCTTTAAAGCAGTGCTTTCTCTGGATCCCTCTGATGGTGGAGAGGTCAGCACATGTGAGTGACCTGGTAGTGTCTACCTCTCTCTGTAGTCTCCTTCGTACATGGGCCTTTGAGTTGCCAAACCAGACCGTGATGCAACAGCACGCTTCTGTACACCTGTAGAAGTTCAATAAAGTATTTGTCAACAACCTGAATTGCTCAATATTTTTAGGAAGTAGAGGAAGGAATTAAAGAAGTATATATCATGTGTAGATAGCTGGGATGAAGCAAATCTCTTGGGGAGTGCAAGTGATGTAGAAATACTCTTACGTCGAAAAGCAGAAGAGCAAAAAGAGGACACGAGATATCTTTGGCAGAGAAGGTTATGGAGATAACCTGGGAATTATTTAAGCATATTGAAAGGCAACGAAGGAGAGATTAGGGTCCCTGAAGGATCAATGTGGAATGCTATATTGGCAGCCATTGAGAAAGTCGCATAAACTGGGGAATTCAGGGAGGAGAACAGTGATGTCTGCAAACATGTCCCATGTTTAGAGGCATAGATAAGGTCGACAGTCAAAACTTTTTTCCCAGGTTGCAAATGAACAGTACTCATGGGAATAGCTGTAAGTTGAGAGGGGGGAAGTATAAAGGAGATATGCGGGGCAAGTGTTTTTACACAGAGTGGTGGGGGCCTTGATTGCATTGTCTGGGGAGGTGTTGGAGGCAGATACAATAGTGGTGTACAAGAGGCTTTTAGATAGGCACAGGGAATAGAGAGGCAGATGAGATTAAGGGCTTTGTGGCCAAGTTTGCGGATGATACGGAAATATCTGGAAAGGCGGGTAGTGTAGCTTAGAACACATCAGTATAATATGGCTCGGGAGGAACTGCAGATGCTGTTTTAAATCGAAGATAGACACAAAATGCTAGAGTAACTCAGGCGGGCAGGCAGGATCTCTGTCTAAAGATCATTTGGAAGAAGGGTTTCGAACCAAAACATCACCCATTCCTTCTCTCCAAAGATGCTGCCTGTCCTGCTGAGTGACTCCAACATATTCTGTCTATCTTACTGCAATATGGCACCAGTTTCAGACAGCCAAGCTGAGGAAGGATGTGCTGACTCTGGAGAGGGTCCAGAGGAAATTTACAAGAATAATCCCAGGAATGAGTAGGTTAACCTACGACGAGTGTTTGTCGGCACTGGGCATGCACTTGCTGGAGTTTAGAAAAATGTGGAGGGACTTCATTAAAACATACAAATAGTGGAAGGCTTGTGTGGAGTGGATGTGGAGAAGATGTTTCCGTTCATGGAAGTGTCTTGCACTAGAGGAGTCTCAGAAGTAAAGGACGTTCCTTTAGGGACGAGACGAGGAGAAATTTCTTTAGTCCGAGGGTGGTGAATATGTGGAACTCTTTGACACAGAAGGCTGTGGATGCCAAGTCAGTGGATATTCTTAAGGCAGAGATAGATAGATTCTTGATTTGTACAGGTCTCAAACGTTATGGGGAGAAGGCAAGAGAACGGGGTTAGGAGGGAGAGATAGATCAGCCATAATAGAATAGCGGAGTAGACTTGGCCAAATGGCCTAATTCTACTGCTCACTTCTGACAATATGACCTAATTAGGCATCATGTTTGGCACAAACATTGTGGGGTGAGGGACCCACACTGTTCTTTGCACCATTACGAAAGAGTGGTCTTAAAGTGCATAAAGTGGAAATCCTTGGAGCCTGATCAAGGGTATCCGAGGACAGTGTGGGAAACCAAGGAAGAAAATGCAGGGGTTCTGCAGAGTTATTTGCATCACTGTTAGCCATGGTTGAGGTACTGTAAGACTGCAGGGTGGCTATAGTGGTGCCTTTACTTAAGGACTGCAAGGAAAAGGCAGGGAACTACAGGCCAGTGAGCCTAAAGTCAATTGTGCGAAAGATACTAGGGGGGAATTCTGAGAGACAAGTTCTGCCTGCAATTGTAAAGGCAAGGACTGAGTAGGAACAGTCACGGTGGTTCTGTGAAAGGGAAATTGTGACTCACGAATTTAACTGAATTTCTCAAAAACGAACCATGAAAATTGGTGAGGGGCAGGCAGTAGATGTTGCTACATGGACTTTAGCAAGGCCTTTGACATGGTGTTGTATGGTATGCAGGTCCAGAAGTTAGTTCACAAGCGATACAGAGTGAGCTGGGCAATTGATACAAAACTGGTTTGGTAGAGGTGATTCTGTAGGTCTGTTTTACAGTTTGGAGACCTATGACCAGTGGTGTACTGCAGAGATCAGTGCTGGGTCCACTGTTGTTTATCATCTATGTCGAACATTTGGATGATTATGCAATTGTCTTCGTTAGTAAGTTCACGGATAATAAATTAGTGGTAGAGTGGACAGTGAATAAGGTTATCTAAGATTAATGCTGGATCTAAATCAGTTGGGACAGAGGCACAAGGAATGGCAGATGGAACTTAACTCACACAACTGTACAGTGTTGCATTTTGGCTGAACAGTAAACGGCACCAGATTGTAGGAAGGATGTGGTTTTAACATAGAAACATAGAAAATAGGTGCAGGAGGAGGCCATTCGGCCCTTCGAGCCAGCACCGCCATTCATTGTGATCATGGCTGATCATCCCCAATCAATAACCCGTGCCTGCCTTCTCTCCATATCCCTCGATTCCACTAGCCCCTAGAGCTCTATCCAACTCTCTCTTAAATCCATCCAGTGATTTGGCTTCCACTCCCCTCTGTGGCAGAGAATTCCACAAATTCACAACTCTCTGGGTGAAAAAGGTTTTTCTCACCTCAGTTAAATGGCCTCCCCTTTATTCTAAGACTGTGTCCCCTGGTTCTGGACTCGCCCAACATTGGGAACATTTTTCCTGCATCAGGCTTGTTCTGTCCTTTTATAATTTTATATGTTTCTATAAGATCCCCTCTCATCCTTCTAGACTCCAGTGAATACAAGCCTAGTCTTTTCAATCTTTCCTCATATGACAGTCCCGCCATCCCAGGGATCAATCTTGAGAACCTATGATGCACTGTGTCAATTACAAAGATGTCCTTCCTCAAATTAGGAGACTAAAACTGTGCACAATACTCCAGATGTGGTCTTACCAGGGCCCTATACAACTGCAGAAGAACCTCTTTACCCCTATACAGAAATCCTCTTGTTATGAAGGCCAACATTCCATTTGCTTTCTTCACTGCCTGCTGTACCTGCACGCCTACTTTCAGTGACTGGTGTACAAGGACACCCAGGTCTCGCTGCACCTCCCCCTTATCTAACCTAAATCCATTGAGAAAATAATCTGCCTCCATGTTTTTGCCGCCAAAGTGCATAACCTCACATTTATCTATATTATACTGCATCTGCCATGCATCTGCCCACTCACTCAATCTGCCCAGGTCACCCTGCAACCTCCTCACATCCTTTTCACAGTTTACACTGCCACCCAGCTTTGTGTCATCCGCAAACGTGTCACAAATGGGTGATGTTTTGGGTCGAGACCCTTCTTCAGATCAGTATGAAGAAGGGTCTCGACCCGAAAAGTCACCCATTCCTTCTCTCCAGAGATGCTGTATGTCCCACAGATTTACTCCGGTATTTGGTGTCTACCTTCAGCAGAATATTGCTTGGACTGGAGGATTTTATCCATGGGGACAACCTGGAGAGGATTTTCTTGTTTTCCTTGCAGTGAAGGAAACTGAGGAATGACCTGTTGGAAGTATATGAGGTTACGATAAATAATCAATATTGTTTTCTCATGGTCAGTATTTCAAAAACAAGAGGGGATAGGGTTGAGGTAAAGCCCAAGGAGTTTTAAAGGGAATGTGAGGGATATTTTTTTTACACAGGGTTGGTTGATATCTGAATCATGTGACAGAGAAGGTGGTGGAAATGGATACAGACACCATGTTTAAGAGACATATAGACAGATGAATAGGCAAGGCATAGAAGATTTCAAGAGAGAGTTAGATTTAGCTCTGAGGGCTAAGGGAATCAAGGGGTATGGGGGAAAAGCCGTAACAGGGTACTGATTTTGGACGATAAGCCATGATTTTATTGTTTGGAGGTGCTGGCTCAAAGGGCCGAATGCCCTACTCCTGCACCTATTTTCTATGTTTCTATGAAGTCCCTATGCCAGCAAATGGGATTAATATAGATGGGCAAATTGATATGGTGGGCCAAAGGCTCTATTTATTGCCTGTATTACTCTGTCCATCTGAACACAAAATTATCAAATTTGGGGGAAAAAAGAAGCATGTCTAAACATATCACCAACTATTTGTTCTGGTATAACTACATTGATACGACGATAAGGCACCACACCAACGACTCCACTTCTTCAGAATACCAAAGAAATCTAGCCGCTCTCCAAAGACTATCAATTTCTGCTGATGCACCACCATGGAAATTATTTATCCAGAAACATCATCGATTGCTGGTCTGTCCTGGTCTGTCCAGGATCTCAATAAATTGCAGAGAGTTGTGGAAACAGCCCAGTCCAACACAAACCAGGCTGATCCACCAACGTAATCCACACTTCATCCTGCCTCGGGAAAGCAACCAACATAATACAAGGACAACTCACAGGTCTCAAGAAGGGCCTCGACTGTCCCGCTGAGTTACTCCAGCTTTTTGTGTCTATCTTTGGTTTAAACCAGCATCTGCAGTTCCTTCTTACACCACTCACAACCTGGTCATTCTATCTTCTCGCCTCTGCTGTCAGGCGGAAAATATTACAGTTTGAAAGCACGTGTCACCAGATTCAAGATTAGCTATTTGCCCGCTGTTAGCAGACTCTTGAACAGACCTTTTATATGTTTCCGATCTTCCAATCCACCTCGTGACCCCTTGCACTTTGTTTCCTTTTTGCTCTCATGTATTGTGTGAGTGTACGATTTGCCTGCCTGACATGCGAAATAAACGTTGTAGCAGTATACTGCTACGTGACAATAATAAACCAACTCCAAATACTGAGATGACAAAGGCCTGAGGTTCACAGAGATCTTAGGGTCCTGCTGCCTGATTTGCAACAACTCGAATGCAGACGCAGATAGAATGACTTTTTTCTCTACTTCTTTGTTAGGCCCCCTCGGTCATGGGTGACCATGGGTCATGCATCCTAGTTGGCTGCTTGCTCCACACCTCGGCTGGAGCAGCAGATAGAATGTGAATTCGTGATTTTAACAGGTTACCTGATGTAGGGGAGGGGGGTTTGCAGAAGCCTGTAAGTGCAACAGGGTTATGCTGGTAGGTGATTTAAACTTCCGTCATGTTGACTGGAACTGCCACAGATTCGAGACTATGGAAGGGGTGGAATTTGTTAAATGCGTCCAGGAAAGATTTCTCAAACAATATGAGGATGGGCCTGATACTCTGATTGGGAAATCAGGCAGAGCAAGTGACTGAAGTGTCAGTGTGGAGCCAGTGACCATAATACAATCCGGTTAAAAAAACCAAGTAAATAAATTATATTTCAGACATGCAGTGAGCTGTTGATACCACAACTGGAGTATGTGTCAGGTGTTGGACTGCTTAAAAATACAGGGCCGCTCATGTAAGAAAGAGACGAGACGAATCCGAATCCAGGGATCAGAGACTCTGATGATCGGCGGCGTCAGCGAGTTTAACAGTTACTGAGAGGTAATCCCACCCTGGGAACTGTGCAACGGGACAACTGTCTGAAATGTGAATGTGTAGATGTGAACATTGTGTCAGAGAGTGTGTTAAAGGGGTGGGCGACTCAAATTGATGTCACTGTGTTTGTGGGTCCGAACACTTCGCCGGATTTCCCAGCCCCTCTGGTGAAAAATGTAAAGATATCAGTGGCACGGGATCGTCCCACTTCACAGCTCAGTCCTGAAGTGGGAATTAACCGCAAAGTTTACGTTGGTTTCGATATTTCTGCCGAAAAACAGCGAACATGTCAGCGATCGGGACAGAGAACGCGCTCAGTGCATCAGTGAAACGGGTTTAAATGGAAAGCGCTGCCTTTAATTCGTATCAGACTTACACTACAATCAACATTCCGGTCTCAGAGATGTACCGAGGTCAGTCTGTGTCTCCGAGGTGTCCGATTTTAATTGGAATTTGAGGGTTTTTGAAGACAGAGAAACACAGCGAGGTGGAGGGGCCGGGAGCTGACAGCAGGATGTCTCCGCCCCGTCCGCTCGCTGCCTTTAAGTTGCTCTGTGCCGCCGCCACTCGCTTCATTTCTTACTCAGTCCTGAGTGTCAGAGAGAGCTTGTGCAGAGTCGCCGACATGACCGAGACCGCAGCCGCCGAAGCGGCTCCTCCAGCCGTCCCCGCCGCCAAAACCAAGGCTCCCAAGAAGAAGACGGCGGCCGCCCGGAGCAAGGCAGACAGTCCCAATCTGGGCGGCCGGATCGACAAGCTTGTTGCGGATTGCCACGATCGCCATGGGCTGTCTTTATTTGCGATAAAGAAAGGTCTGGCCGCCGACGGCGTGGATGTGGACAAGTTACGCCACGTGATCCTGAGGTGCATCAGGAAGAGAGTAGCAAACGGTTTCCTGGATCAGAACAAGGGCTCCTTCAAGACCGGTAAGGGAGAAGCCGCCGTGAAATCGGTAAAGAAAGCAAAGGTTCCAGCAGCCAAGACATCCAAGAGCAAGAAACCCACGCCCAAGAAAACCCCGATCAAGAAATCACTGGCAAAAAAATCTACCACTAAGAAAACTACCGCTAAGAAAGTTGTGGCCAAGAAACCAGCGGCTAAAAAAACGGCGGCGAAGAAATCATCACCGAAGAAGACATCGCCGAAAAAACCCAAGAAGGTCGCAGTGAAAAGGGCAGCAAAGAAGCCGGCAAAACGACAGACAAAGCCGAAATCGGCGAAACCCAAGAAGGCAGCGGCCAAAAAGTGAAATAAAAAGCGCTGTCTGTAAAGACCTGAACCCAACGGCTCTTTTCAGAGCCACCCACTCTATCAGGAAAGAGCAAATCCAAACTCAAACGTTCCCTGTCCCGGGACCAGGCTCAGTGCGAGGCGGAAATCATTTCAATTACCCAGGGGTCAATCATCCCAACTCGCTGTCTCCCACCCCCCTCTCTCTATGTGATCAGGGATGCGGTCACATACACGAGCACGCCAAGCGTAAAGCACTCACTGCCATGGACGTGTACGCCCTGAAACGCCAGGGCCGCGCTCTGTTCGGAGGCTGAACCATTCCCTTTATTCGAACACAAAACAAAGGCTCTTCTAAGAGCCGAAGATAGCCATAAAACCCTGGAGTAACTCAGCAGGACACGCAGCTTCTCTTGAGAGAAGGGATCGGTGACGTTTCGGGTCGAGACACTTCTTCAGACGCTATTGTATCTCTTCAGAGAGCCACCCACAGAGGGAGCAGTGACCCAGGAGTGAGAGTGGATGCAGATTGCGATGTACATGATTAATGCAGCAACAGGAGTCGACTCGAAACCGTTCCCTCAGTCTGAAGGGTCTCGCCCGAAACGTCACACATTCCTTCTCTCCCGAGATGCTGACTGACCCGCTGAGTTACTCCATCATTTCGTGTCTATCTTCGATTTAAACCAACATCTGCAGTTTTTCTATACCCTCTGCAACGGAGTCCGGTCTGTAAGACCGCGCCGCATATTCGGACTCGATGATTTAAAGCAGAAGTAAAAGTGGATTTGCTGTGAAATTGGCGGGCAATTTGTAATTCAACCCGCAACCAATGATTGTGCAGTCCGCGCTCTCTGGTTGGCTGAGCTTCCCCCACCCCACTCGCCGGTCACAAATCTCTGTATCCCCCCCCCCCCCCCCACCTCCCCGCCTCAGACCTTCTGAAACCGCCGCCTGGTGCTGACAGACCTGCAGCCATTCGCAGGCATGGGACACCGTGAGTGACATCTCTGCTCCAGCCATTCAGAGGCTGTGGGCCGGCGCTTCACCAATGCTTTAAAAGCCGGTCCCAGAGCCGTCTCCGTCATTCCAGTGCCTGTATTTCACGCTGTGCTCTGACTGTTGAAGGAGAATGGCCCGGACCAAGCAGACAGCGCGCAAATCGACCGGAGGGAAAGCTCCTCGCAAGCAGCTGGCGACCAAAGCGGCGCGGAAGAGCGCTCCAGCCACGGGCGGAGTGAAGAAGCCTCATCGCTACAGGCCCGGCACCGTGGCTCTGAGGGAGATCCGGCGCTACCAGAAATCCACCGAGCTGCTCATCCGCAAACTGCCCTTCCAGCGCCTGGTGCGGGAGATCGCTCAGGACTTCAAGACAGACCTGCGCTTCCAGAGCTCGGCCGTCATGGCTCTGCAGGAGGCCAGCGAGGCTTACCTGGTGGGGCTCTTTGAGGACACCAACCTGTGCGCCATCCACGCCAAGCGAGTCACCATCATGCCCAAAGACATCCAGTTGGCCCGCCGCATCCGAGGGGAGCGCGCCTAAACCCCACCTCCACCAAGGACAACAAACGGCTCTTTTAAGAGCCACTAACCCGGCAGAAGAAAGTGCTGCGCCTTTGTCTTACTGTCCTGTTATATTAATGTTCTGTTCTATCCGCGGGGTTTTTATCTGAATTAATGCCATAGACTATTGCTAAGCGGAGTTTTACTCCAGTGATTCAAGTGTAACTGGTTACCATGTAAACGCAAAGCTGCTCATAATGCTGTGTACACGCCGCGTACAGACCAGCCCCTGTTCGCTCTGCGCCCCATTTTCTCGCGCTCTGG
This sequence comes from Rhinoraja longicauda, assembly GCF_053455715.1. Lineage (NCBI taxonomy): Eukaryota > Metazoa > Chordata > Chondrichthyes > Rajiformes > Arhynchobatidae > Rhinoraja > Rhinoraja longicauda. The sequence continues at coordinate 15,931,971 of NC_135986.1, forward strand.
GTTCAAGGACAACAAACACCTTTATTACGCACTTTCCCCGCGCGGACCTCAGTCGCTGATCAGCCCTTCCACAGTCACTGAGTTACTGCATCTACATCTACAAAGTGATGAGGCCGGTTGGAGGGACAAAGGCAGCGACCAGATACACCAGCTCCAATTAACGACCCACACAGCGTTGACGCAGCTAACGGAAATCCTAACGGCTCTGTTCAGAGCCACGCACGGTCTCGCTGAAAGTGTTGTGCCGATATTTCGACACCTCATTGCTCCAACTGGTTCGATATTTCATTTTCAGGCGATGATTCTCATTCTGTTTAATTTGATCAAATTAGCCGTCCAAACCACGGTATAATCCATGTGTCGCTCTGCATTCATGCCAACTGCACTGAAACGGAAACATCACTCTCTGCTTGCCCGTTAGTTTGTCTCAATCTTCATACACTTCTCTCAATGATCTATCCCTTCAGATTGGATTAACATGAACAAAATGTTGGAGTGTTTGTTGCTGCTGCTGCTGTTTTAATTGTGAAGTGACTGACTTTTAGTGACTGCAGTCTGGTGTTTTGAACGTGTGAGTCGTTTGCTATTCGAGAAGCAAACATATTAAGTGCTGCGACGGCTCCGTGAGTCATTAGACCATTGGTCATCAATAGTCTAATGTCCTTTGTGCATAGAACGATGTCTAACATGTTCTGTGAACCGCGTTTGTTCCGACAGGTTTGCGGTTTCAAATAGTAAGTGAACATTGCTAAGAATCTCTCACCATGGAACGAATTCACACTCGGGTGATCATAGAATCAGCCTGAAGAAGGGTCTCGACCCGAAACGTCACCCATTCCTTCTCTCCCGAGATGCTGCCTGACCTGCTGAGTTACTCCATCGTTTTGTGAATAAAAACCTTCGATTTGTACCAGCATCTGCAGTTATTTTCTTATAGAATAACCGGGTATTTTTTTTTTAATATATCAAAAAATACTTTATTCAAGTAATAAATATCATTTACAAAACATCTTTTTTAAACAAACCCATCCGACATTTCCGGAGGTTACACATTCAATACAGGCATTTACTTAGACATTTACTTACATTTACATACATTTACCCAGTATCCCTTGTTTGGAAGGGCGTCTCTCTCCACCACACCCTGCCCCCCCCATGTCCAGCAGCGGAAGGACCCTAGACTGTGGTCCTCCCCCACAGGGCCTTGGCGTTGGCTGCACCGAGCTTCAGAGCGTCCCTCAGCACGTACTCCTGCAGTCTGCAGTGGGCCAGTCGGCAACATTCCTTGACGGACAGCTCGCTCTGCTGGGAGGTCAACAAGGATCGGGCAGACCAAAGAGCGTCTTTCACCGAGTTGATGACCTTCCAGCAGCACTCGATGTCAGTCTCGGAATGCGTCCCTGGGAACAGTCCGTAGAGCACAGAGTCCTCTATGACGGAGCTGCTCGGAATGAATCGTGACAGCGACCCCTGCAGACCTCTCCAGACTCTCCTGGCAAATCCACACTCTTTGAAGAGGTGGGCCACCGTCTCCTCTCCGTAGCAGCCGTCCCGAGGGCAGCGTGCGCTGGTAGTGAGGTTCCGGCGGTGCAGGAAGGATCTGACTGGGAGGGCTCTCCTCACCGCCAGCCAAGCCAGGTCTTGGTGCTTGTTGGTGAGTACTGGCGATGAGGCATTTTGCCAGACAAGCTGGGCTGTCTGTTCTGGGAACCACGCCACAGGATCCATGGAGTCATTCCCCTGCAGTGCTTGCAGGACATTCCGTGCTGACCACTGCCCGATGGACTTGTGGTCAAAGGTGTTGGTCCGGAAGAACCTGTCCACAAACGACAGATGGTTCGGCAATGTCCAGCTGACTGGCACATTGCGTGGCATCTGCGCCAGGCCCATCCTTCGCAACACCGGGGACAGGTAGAACCTCAGCAGGTAGTGGCATTTGGTGCCCAAGTGCCTTGGCTCTATGCTCCGCCTGATGCAGCCACACACGAAGGTGGCCATCAGAATGAGGGCGACGTTGGGCACGCTTTTACCCCCGTTGTCTGCCGACTTGTGCATTGTGGCTCATCGCAACCGGTCCATCGCCGACCCCCAGATGAAGCGGAAAACGGCCCGGGTGATCCCCTTGGCGTGGGAGGGAGGGACGGGCCACACTTGCGCCAAGTACAGCAGCCCCGAGAGCATCTCACACCTGATGACCAGGTTTTTCCTCGTGATGGAGAGGGAGCGCTACTTCCACAGCTCCAGCTTCTTCCCCACCCTGGCTATCCGCTCCAGCCAATTTTTGTTACATGCCTCAGCCTTCCCAAACCAGATCCCCAGCACCTTTAGGAAGTCAGGCTTGATGGTGAAGGGGATGGAAGATCGGTCGGGCCAGTTGCCAAAGAGCATGGCCTCGCTCTTCCTGCGGTTTACCCTGGCCCCCGTGGCCAACTCAAACTGGTCGCAGACGCTGATCAGTCTGCGGACCGACCCTGGATCCGAGCAGAAGACGGCGACATCGTCCATGTACAGGGAGGCCTTGACTTGAGTGCCCCCACTGCCTGGCAATGTCACTCCTCTTATGCTCGCATCCTTCCTGATGGATTCGGCAAAGGGTTCAATGCAACAGACGAACAAGACAGGGGAAAGAGGGCAACCCTGCCTGACTCCAGACCAGACGGGGAAGCTGTCTGATTCCCACCCATTAATTTGGACTGCACTACAGATATCGGAGTAGAGCAGTTGTATGCACTTCCTGATTCCCTCCCCAAAGCCCATTTTGGAGAGCACGTCCCTCATGTACGTGTGCGATATCCTGTCGAAGGCCTTCTCCTGGTCCAAGCTGACCAGGCAGGCATCCACCCGTCTGTCCTGCACGTAGGCAATGGTATCTCTCAGCAGCACCGGGGATGCGTGGATCCATTATCACACATAGATGTGTAATTAATTAAGTCTAGGGTATTGTTGAAGATATATATTTTCTTTTTGGGCGGGCTTTTCAAATTTCAGTTCTTTTGGGGACTGGCGGTTATTTTCCGCGCTTCTCCTGTTAGGGCCTGGTCATTGGAGGAAGAGGCAGCTCTACGATTGGCCTATTTCACATCACCAATGAGATGAAGCGCTGCGCCGCGCCACCAATGGTAAGCGTCCCACCACATTCGTCCTGAAGCTACAAGAAGGGGGAGTGCGGGAGGATTTCCTCATTCTCTGCTCGCAGAAGTTTGTGGAAATGAGTGGACGAGGGAAAACCGGAGGCAAAGCCAAGGCCAAGCCTAAATCACGCTCGTCCCGGGCCGGATTGCAGTTCCCAGGTGGGCCGTGTTCACAGGCTCCTGAGAAAGGGCAACTATGGTGAACGGGTGGGTGCCGGAGCCCCTGTCTATCTGGCTGCTGTGCTCGAGTATCTGACGGCTGAAATCCTGGAGCTGGCCGGCAACGCGGCCCGGGACAACAAGAAGAGCCGCATCATCCCCAGACACCTGCAACTGGCCGTCCGCAACGACGAGGAGCTCAACAAGCTGCTGGGAGGGGTGACCATCGCTCAGGGCGGGGTGCTGCCTAATATCCAGGCCGTGCTGTTGCCCAAGAAAACCAGCGCAACCTCTGGCACTAAGAGCAAATAGATCAGCGAAACGTCAATCTAACGACCCAAAAGCTCTTTTCAGAGCCACTCACAGTGTGTCGAAGGGCTGAGTACCGGCTGGGGTGGGCGGTTTCCGTTCAGTCTATCCGTTCACGTATGAAACAACCGGACCTACTCACGTTCCACTTTGCGTCCCGCCAACTCCCATGAATAAAGCCAACATCTGCCGCGCACAAAGCGATCCGCTTCTGTCCGGCTTCCTCCACAGTCCACATTCTCCTCTCCGTCAGTTACACGGAGCTCTCACCCAACGAGATCAGTGAGAGGGGAGCAGGGGAATTTCAGAAAGGCCGATGTTTCTAGAACATCAATCCATAGAGGGAAAATTTAACCTACACACCGTCACCATCTGCGTGACGACTCCCAAATACTGGGAATAACAACCGGTCACAGCATCTGTGAAGGGAATGAATAGCGGACATTTCGCCGACACGAATCTTTGTCTCCATGGAGCAACGCCTCTCTTCATGACCGAATGCCGCCCAGACTTCCGATGTTAAACAGGCGGAGACACCACTCCGCAACAGTACAACCGATCACCAATGTCACAAAATGTTCCTTTACCGGATCATATTGACTGCTGCAGGATTCAATATAATTAACTAAATCGGGTGGTCACTGCTCCCTCTGACGCTGTGGGCGGCTCTTAAAAGAGCCTTTGTTTTGTGTTCGAAGAAAGGGGTAGTTATTTATCCGCCGAACCCGTAGAGAGTGCGGCCCTGGCGTTTCAGAGCGTACACCACATCCATGGCAGTGACCGTCTTGCGCTTGGCGTGCTCGGTGTAGGTGACCGCGTCCCTGATCACATTCTCCAGGAAAACCTTCAGCACCCCGCGGGTCTCCTTGTAGATCAGACCCGAGATCCGCTTGACCCCGCCACGCCGAGCCAGGCGGCGGATGGCTGGCTTGGTGATGCCCTGGATGTTATCGCGAAGTACTTTTCGGTGCCGCTTTGCTCCGCCTTTGCCCAGACCTTTGCCTCCTTTCCCTCGGCCAGACATGATGCTGCTTCACTCGAGTCGCTGCTCAGTGACAATCTCGCTGTTGCTGTCTCCTTTTATACACAGCGCCCCGACCTGCCGGGGAAATGCAGAGGAGGAGAAAAGGCAGAATCATTGTGACAGACAGAAAGAGGGACGCCTTTTATCTTCCAGCTCCGCCCTCGGTTTCCTTTAACCGCCAATTTCCAACCGTCAATAAACAATACAATTTAAATTTAGCGTTCCCGCCAATCCCCATGTTGAACTGGTCGAAATAAGGAACTACAGATGCTGATTCATACGAAAGATGGACACAAAGTGGTGGAGTAACCAGCATCTCAAGAGAAAAGGGATAGGTGATGTTTTTGCTCGGGACCCTTCTTCACTTGCAGCAACAGCAGCTGATGTTTAGCTTGTGGAGGGATGTGAATGGTTAATTCTCTGCATTTAAATGACTTCTACCAACACTCTCCTCCCCTCCCCCTTTGCCCCCATCACCCTCTAGTCGTTTAACCAGATCCACAGTTTTCCCCATTGTATCCCTCTTGGGATCGCACCTTCCTTAGCCACAACTTTGCAACAAGGTCCAGAGCAGTTGGGAAGGTGGGACTAGGAAGGGCAGATGGCAAATAAGAGATGTTGCATTTTGGCCTGTGACACAATGGACACGACTTGCACGTAAATGGTAGGACCCTGAAGTGTGTTGCAGAACACAGAGATCTGGGTGTACAGGTGTATGGCTCCCTGAAAATGGTCAGTCAGGTGGACAGGCAGGCAGTGTTTGGCATGCTTTACTTCACTGGGAAGGATAGAGTACAAATGTTGCCACATCATCATGCAGCTGAGCAAGTCGTTAGTTTTAGAGGGATTTGGGACAAATGTAGGTAAAAGGGACTAGCACAATATTTCCATGCTGCACAGCTCTATGACTTTATGACTGGTATTTAAACGATGATAGATGACTGGCACTCACTGTGTGACCTAAAAAGATTTAAGGTTATTATTATTGTCACGTGCACCAACGGGAAACAATAATACTCCCCTGCACTGTACTGTAGGGAGACTGTGTGACCATCACACAGCACAATAATACAAAGACAAGGAACCTCAAACTGCTCTGTGGGGCAACAGATTTCCAACACCAACCCCTCTGCTGCACAGATAAAGACAGGAATACCCCCTGCACTACACTGTGAAATCACAGCCCAGTACAGACCACACAGCCTGTGGACAGAGAGCTTTTCACCAGCCACTCCCAACACTGTAAGGGCACAGACCGCACAAACCACCTCAGGACTGCATGGAGACTGCCCAGTACAGCTCCAGCACTGACAGTAGGGAGATGGACAAAGGGAATCCAACCACAGTCCTGCAGGGACACAGATTGGTGCGATCTCAGACTGTAACGCATAGGACTGTAACTCCCTGGGATGGCGGGACTTACATATGAGGAAAGACTGGATAGACTGGGCTTGTACTCGCTGGAATTTAGAAGACTGAGGGGGGATCTTATAGAAACATATAAAATTCTTAAGGGGTTGGAGAGGCTAGATGCGGGAAGATTGTTCCCGGTGTTGGGGGAGTCCAGAACCAGGGGTCACAGCTTAAGGATAAGGGGGAAGTCTTTTAGGACCGAGATGAGAAAACATTTCTTCACACAGAGAGTGGTGAGTCTGTGGAATTCTCTGCCACAGAAGGTAGTTGAGGCCAGTTCATTGGCTATATTTAAGAGGGAGTTAGGTGTGGCCCTTTTTGCTAAAGGGATCAGGGGGTATGGAGAGATGGCAGATACAGGCTACTGAGCTGGATGATCAGCCATGATCATATTGAATGACGGTGCAGGCTCGAAGGGCCGAATGGCCTACTCCTGCACCTATTTTCTATGTTTCTATGTAACACGGCGTTCCATACCATCATCCCCTCCAAACTGGTTACCAAGCTCAGGGAACTGGGTCTCTGCACATCCATCTGCAACTGCATCAAATTCCTGGGCATGCACATTTCTGAACATCTGTCCTGGCCCGAGCACATTGATGCAATCATAAAGAAAGTGCATCAATGTTTATACTTCTAAGATTCAGGAAATTCAGTATGTTAACAAACACATTATTGAACTTCTACAGGTGTATAGTAGAGAACATATTGACTGGTTGCACCATGGCCTGGTTCAGCAACTTGAAACGCCCAGGATCAAAGATGATTGCAAAAATGGATGAACACTGCCCAGTCCATAGGCACAAAAAGTTGGAGTAACTCAGCGGGACAGGCAGCATCTCTGGAGAGAAGGAATGGGTGACGTTTCGGGTTGAGACCCTTCTTCAGACTGGTTAAGGACAATGGAAACGAGAGATATAGACGGTGATATGGAGAGGTAAAGAATAATGAATGAAAGATATGCAAACAAGTAACAATGATAAAAGAAACAGGCCATTGTTAGCTGCTTATAGGGTGAAAATGAAAAACTAATGCAACTTGGATGGGGGAGGGATAGAGAGAGAGAGGGAATCTCAGGGCTACTTGAAGAGAGAAACATAGAAAAATAGATGTAGGAGTAGGCCATTCGCCCTTCGAGCCAGATCAATGTGATCACGGCTGATCATCTAAAATCAGTACCCCGTTCCGGCTTTCTCTCCATGTCCCTTGATTCCTTCAGCCCTGAGAGCTAAATCTAACTCTCTCTTGAAAACATCCAGTGAGTTGGCCTCCACTGCCTTCTGTGGCAAGGAATTCCACAGATTCACAACTCTCTGGCTGAAAAAGTTTTTCCTCATCTCAGTCCTAAATGGTCGCCCCCTTATTCTTAAACTGTGACCCCTGGTTCTGGACTCTCCCCCCCCCCCCTCATCGGGAGCATTTTTCTGCATCAAGCCTGTCCAATCCCTTAAGAATTTTATATGTATCTACAAGATCCCGTCTCATCCTTCTCAATTCCAGTGAATACAAGACCAGTCAACCCATTCTTTCATCATATGTCTGTCCCTCCCTCTGGGAATTAATCTGGTGAACCTTCTCTGCACTCCCTCAATAGCATTAATGTCCTTCCTCAAATAAGACATAAATTGCACACAATACTCCAGGGTTGGTTTCACCAGGGCCCTGTACAACCTGCTTGCTCCTAACTCAAATCCTCTCGCAATGAAGGCCAACAGCTTTATTCACTGCCCGTTGTACCTGCATGTTTACTTTCAGTGTTTGATGTACAAGCACACCCGGGTCGTGTTGCACCTCCCCTTTTCCGAATTTGACACCATTCCGATAATAATCTGCCTTCCTGTGCACCACCAAAGTGGATAACCTCACATTTATCCACATTATACTGCATCTGCCCACTCACCCAACCTATCCAAGACACCCTGCAGCCTCACAGCATCCTCCTGGCAGCTCACACTGCCGCCCAGCTTTGTGTCATCCGCAAACCTGGAGATGGCACATTTAATTCCCTCGTCTAAATCATTAATATATATTGTAAATAACTGGGATCCCAGCACCGAACCTTGCAGCACCCCACTGCCTGCCATTCTGAAAAGGACCCATTAATTACTAATCTTTGCTTCCTGTCGGTCAACCAGTTCTCTATCCATGTCAATACCCTAACCCCAATACGATGTGCTCTAAATTTGCACACTAATCCCTTGTGTGGGACCTTGTCAAAGGCTTTTTGAAAGTCCAGTTACACCACACCCACTGGCTCTCCGTTATCCATTCTACTTGTTACATCCTCAAAAAAATCCAGAAGATTAGTCAAGCATGATTTCCCCATCATAAATTCATGCTGACTTTGACCTATCCTGTTACTGCTTTCCAAAAGCGCAGATATAACATCTTTAATAATCAACTCAAGCATCTTCCCAACTACCGATGTTAGGCTAAGTGATCTATAATTTCGTTTTCTCTCTCTCTCCTTTCTTAAAGAGTGGAGTTACATTGGCCACCCTCCGGTCCACAGGAACAGATCGAGAGTAGAAAGAACATTGGAATATTGTTTATCAATGCATCCACGATTTCTAGGGACACCTACTTGAGTACTCTGGGATGTAGACCATCAGGCCCTGGGGATTTATCTGCCTCCAGTCCCAACAGTCCTAACACCATTTTCTGACTAATGTGGATTCTCTTCAATTCCTCCCTCCCACTAGATCCTCCGTCCCCTAGTATTTCTGGGAGATTGGTCCTGTCTTCACCAAGGAAGACACAAATAAAGTACTCATTTAACTGTTCTGCCATTTCCTTGTTTCCCATTTTAAATTCATCTGTCTCTGATTGTAAGGGACCTACATTTGTCTTCACTAATCTTTTCCTTTTTACACATCCAAAGAAGCTTTTACAGTCAGTTTTTATATTCCCCGCAAGCTTTCTTTCTTGTGTAGGAAAGAACTGCAGATACTGGTTTAAATCGAAGGTAGACACAAAATGCTGGAGTAACTCAGCGGGTCAGGCAGCATCTCTGGACAGAAGGAATGGGTGACGATTCGGGTCGAAACCCTTCTTTAGACTGATGTTAGGTGAGGGGGTGGGAGAAAGATAGAATGTAGTCGGAGACAGTAAGACTAGTGTTTTTTTCTTTCATGCTCTTTTCCTCCCTTTTAATTAACCCCTTTCTCCTCCTCTATTGTGTTCTAAATTTCTCCCAGTCCTCCAGTTTGCTGCTTCCTCTGGCCAATTCATATGCCTCTTCCTTGGATTTAACACTTCCCTTGATTTCCCTTGTGAGCCACTGTTGAGCCGCCCTCCCCGTTTTATTTTTTCGCCAGACAGGCATGAACATTTTTTGGAGTTCATCCATGCGGTCTTTAAATCTTTGCCATTGCATCTCCACTGTCAACCTTAAGTATAATTTGCCTGATTATCCAAGCCAATTCCCATCTCGTACCATCAAAGTCCCCTTTCTTCAAGTTCAGGACCCCAGTCTCTGAATTAACCGTCTCACTATCCATCCTAATGCAGAATTCCATCATATTTTATTTATTTTCATATTTCATATTTCAGATACAGCGCGGAAACAGGCCTTTTCGGCCCACCAAGTCCGCACCGCCCAGTGATCCCCGCACATTAACACTATCCTACACACACTAGGGACAATTTTTACATTTACCCAGTCAATTAACCTACATACCTGTACGTCTTTGGAGTGTGGGAGGAAACGGAAGATCTCGGAGAAAACCCACGCAGGTCACGGGGAGAACGTACAAACTCCTTACAGTACAGCACCCGTAGTCAGGATCGAACCTGAGTCTCCGGCGCTGCATTCGCTGTAAAGCAGCAACTCTACCGCTGCGCTACCGTGCCGCATATTATGATCACTGTTGCCCAAGGGGCTTTGCACAACAAGATCGCTAACTAATCCTTCCTCATTATACAATACCCGGACTAGGATGACCTGCCCTCTAGTCGGTTCCTCAACATGTTGGCTTAAACAACCATCTTGTGTACATTCCAGGAAATCCTCCTCCTCAGCGATGTTACCAATTTGGTTGGCCCAATCTATATGTAGATTAAAGTCACCCATGATGTCTGCTGTACCTTTACTACACGCATCCCTAATTTCCTGCTTTATGCAACCCCCAACCTCCCTGCTGCTGTTTGGTGGTCTGTCTACAACTCCAACAAGCATTTTCTGCCCTTGGCTATTTCGCAGTTCTACCTATATCGATTCTACAACATCCAAGCTAATGTCTCTCCTTGTGATTGCATTCATCTCCTCTTTAACCAGCAATGCCACCCCATGTCCTCTTCCTTTCTATCTATCTATCCTTCCTGAATATTGAATACTCCTGCATGTTTAGCTCCTAGCCTTGGTCACCTTCAAGCCATGTCTCCGTAATTTCAACCAGCCCACCTGAACCTACCTGATCTCCTCGTTGCCGGACACTTTAATTCTCCTTCCCATTCCTACACAGACCTTTCTGCCCTTGGTCTCCTCCATTGTCAGAGTGAGGCTAAACGCAAATTGGAGGAACATCATCTCATATTTCGATGGGGCAGCTTACATCTCAGTGGTATGAATAGTGATTTCCCTCACTTCAGGTAGCCCCGTCATTCCCTCTCTAACCCTCCCCCACCCAAGTCACACTAGCTTCTCATTTTCACCCTACAAACAGCTCACAATGGTCTGTTTGCTTTATCATCATTACCTTTTTGCATATCTTTCATTCATTGTTCTTTATCTCTCCATTTCACAGTTTCCCTTATCCCTAACCAATCTGAAGAAGGGTCTCGACTCGAAACATCACCTATTCCTTCTCTCCAGAGATGCTGCCTGTCCCACTAAGTTACTCCAGCTTTTTGTGTCAATCTTCCGTTTAAACCAGCATCTGTAGTTCCTTCTTCCACACTGCCCAGTCCATAACGGCTACTGACCTCCCCACTGTCAAAGTGATCTAGCGGAGTCGCAGGCTCATGAAGGCAACCAGCATCATCAGAGACCAACATCAACCTTGCCATGCACTCATTTCACCAATGTCATTGGCAAGGTGGTTTCGGAGCTGGAAAACTCTAACGTCCAGGTTTTGGACCAGGTTATTCCCAACATCATCTGGCTATTACACACTACAAACTCCAAATAAGCCCCATAACTACATTGACTTGGGACAATTAATTTTGGCTTTGCACTATTATTGTTCTTTTTATCTACTGAACTTCACAGTTGTCGGTTATTATGACGTTTGCACAGTATAATGTTTACATATCCGTTTTGCTGCTGCAGGAAAGAATTTCACTAATATATTCCTTTATTCGTCCCACACCGGGGAAATTTACAGGATACAGTATCTGACAATAAAACACTCTTGACTTGACTCTTGAGGACACAGGCCCTTACAACACGGGCCGTTGCACTGTGAGGACACAGGCCTTTACAACACGGGCCGTTGCACTGTGAGGACATAGGCCTTTACAACACGGGCCGTTGCACTGTGAGGACACAGGCCCTTACAACACGGGCCGTTGCACTGTAGGATTTTGCAATGTGAAGATACAGGCCAACAAACAAAACACCAGTGGATTTTACGGGTACAGGCATTTAAATACCCACATTGCATGGACTTTGTATCTCCCAGCATGATGCAGACACAGGTGTCACCATCAGACCACTGTATGAGCTGCACTACCAGGACAGAGAATATACAAACCACAGTCCTGCAGCTTGAGGATACAACCAAATAAATATCGCACACTGCATTGCGGAGAAACAGTCAGCAGTGGACAATAAGGACAATCAACTTTGCAGCACTGAAAACTTCACAAGAAGATCTATAAATACACATAGCACACAAATCTGTTCATACCCAGCACAGAATTACCATGGTTGATCATTGCAACATCCACAATATTAACTGGATTCCCTTTGTGTGAAGGATCAGGGGTAGGGTTTTTAAAAGTGCACCAAGGAGAATGTTTGTTTCAGTACATTAATCTTTTTTTTTTTTTTTTTATATCAAAAAATACTTTATTCAAGTAATAAATAACATTTACAAAACATCTTTTTTAAACAAACCCATCCGACATTTCCGGAGGTTACACATTCAATACAGGCATTTACTTCCAAATTTACATACCTTTACATACATTTACCCAGTATCCCTTATTTGGAGGGGCGTCTCTCTCCACCACACCCTGCCCCCCCCATGTCCAGCAGCGGAAGGACCCTAGACTGTGGTCCTCCCCCACAGGGCCTTGGCGTTGGCTGCACCGAGCTTCAGAGCGTCCCTCAGCACGTACTCCTGCAGTCTGCAGTGGGCCAGTCGGCAACATTCCTTGACGGACAGCTCGCTCCGCCGGGAGGTCAACAAGGATCGGGCAGACCAAAGAGCGTCTTTCACCGAGTTGATGACCTTCCAGCAGCACTCGATGTCAGTCTCGGAATGCATCCCTGGGAACAGTCCGTAGAGCACAGAGTCCTCTGTGACGGAGCTGCTCGGAATGAATCGTGACAGGGACCCCTGCAGACCTCTCCAGACTCTCTTGGCAAATCCACACTCTTTGAAGAGGTGGGCCACCGTCTCCTCTCCGTAGCAGCCATCCCGAGGGCAGCATGCGCTGGTAGTGAGGTTCCGGCGGTGCAGGAAGGATCTGACTGGGAGGGCTCCCCTCACCGCCAGCCAAGCCAGGTCTTGTGCTTGTTGGTGAGTTCTGGCGATGAGGCATTTTGCCAGACAAGCTGGGCTGTCTGTTCTGGGAACCACGCCACAGGATCCATGGAGTCATTCCCCTGCAGTGCCTGCAGGACGTTCCGTGCTGACCATTGCCCGATGGATTTGTGGTCAAAGGTGTTGGTCCGGAAGAACCTGTCCACAAACGACAGATGGTTCGGCAATGTCCAGCTGACTGGCACATTGCGTGGCATCTGCGCCAGGCCCATCCTTCGCAACACCGGGGACAGGTAGAACCTCAGCAGGTAGTGGCATTTGGTGCCCACGTGCCTTGGCTCTATGCTCCGCCTGATGCAGCCACACACGAAGGTGGCCATCAGAATGAGGGCGGCGTTGGGCACGCTTTTACCCCCGTTGTCTGCCGACTTGTGCATTGTGGCTCGTCGCACCCGGTCCATCGCCGACCCCCAGATGAAGCGGAAGACGGCCCGGGTGATCCCCTTGGCATGGGAGGGAGGGACGGGCCACACTTGCGCCAAGTACAGCAGCCCCGAGAGCACCTCACACCTGATGACCAGGTTTTTCCCCGTGATGGAGAGGGAGCGCTGCTTCCAAAGCTCCAGCTTCTTCCCCACCCTGGCTATCCGCTCCAGCCAATTTTTGTTACATGCCTCAGCCTTCCCGAACCAGATCCCCAGCACCTTCAGGAAGTCAGGCTTGATGGTGAAGGGGATGGAAGATCGGTCGGGCCAGTTGCCAAAGAGCATGGCCTTGCTCTTCCTGCGGTTTACCCTGGCCCCCGTGGCCAACTCAAACTGGTCGCAGACGCTGATCAGTCTGCGGACCGACCCTGGATCCGAGCAGAAGACGGCGACATCGTCCATGTACAGGGAGGCCTTGACCTGAGTGCCCCCACTGCCTGGCAATGTCACTCCTCTTATGCTCGCATCCTTCCTGATGGATTCGGCAAAGGGTTCAATGCAACAGACGAACAAGACAGGGGAGAGAGGGCAACCCTGCCTGACTCCAGACCTGACGGGGAAGCTGTCTGATTCCCACCCATTAATTTGGACTGCACTACAAATATCGGAGTAGAGCAGTTGTATCCACTTCCTGATTCCCTCCCCAAAGCCCATTTTGGAGAGCACGTCCCTCATATACGTGTGCGATATCCTGTCGAAGGCCTTCTCCTGGTCCAAGCTGACCAGGCAGGCATCCACCCGTCTGTCCTGCATGTAGGCAATGGTATCTCTCAGCAGCACCAGGCTGTCTGAGATTTTCCTGCCAGTTACAGCACAGGTTTGGTCCGGGTGGATCACCTGTCCCAGAGCAGACTTGACCCGGTTGGCGATGGCCTTAGACAGGATCTTGTAATCTACATTCAACAATATTATGGGTCTCCAATTCCTTAAGTCATTCATCTCCCCCTTCTGCTTGTAGATCAGGGTGATGCTGCCCTTCCTCATAGAGTCTGACATGCTGCCGGCTAGAAGTATATCGTTGTACACTTCCAGCAGGTCCGGGCCCACCCAGTCCCATAGAGCCGAGTACAACTCTGCCGGTAAGCCGGGAGTTTTACTCGAGTCAAAGGAACGGATGGAGCCAGTCAGCTCCTCCAGGGTCAGTGATTGGTCCAGACTCTCCCGCTTGCTGTCGTCCAAGACTTCCGTGATGGAGGACAGGAAGTTCTGGGAGGCGGTGCTGTCTGTGGTCTTTACATCGTACAGATCCTTATAAAAGGATCTGCAGATCTTGAGCATGTCTGACTGCGAGGATGTTACCGAGCCGTCCTCCTCCCTAAGGCTTTTGATCACAGAGCTCCCCCTGTGAACCTTATGGAAGAAGTAACGTGAGCACGTCTCATCCTGCTCAACATGGCGGACCCTGGACCGGAAGATGATCTTGGAGGATTCAGAGGTAAAGAGCCGAGCTTGCCGGCCCTTCAACTCTCTCAGTTCCTCCCTCACATCCACCCCTCTCCTCTGCAGAAGGAGCAGTTGCTGCAAATCTGTCTGGAGTTGGCACAGTTCCCTCTTACCCTGTCTTGCTCTCTGAACACCTTCTCACTGGGGATGGGGCATTGCCTGTCCCAATCCCAGGCAATGAGGCTGGGGAAGTGGATAAAGTGTCAGTGTGCAATCACTTTTGGGATAGTGAGGGCAACGCAAAGTTTCAAAGTAGTTATGGAAAAAGAAGTATTGTCTGGAAATGAAGTTTCTGAATTGGCGAAAGGACCATTTCATTATCATTATAAAGAACCTGGCAAATGTGGATGGGGAGAAGTGACTTGCAGGGAAATGTACATGTACAGAGAAGTGGGAGTTGTTTCAGAGTTCATGGCCAACATGCTCCATTGGGGCAGAAAGTCCAGGGATTCCTGAATCTCGAGGGATGTTGAGGGATTGATTACATAAATTAAGAAAAGTAGCAAAGAGAGAAGTGGTTCACATGGACATCAAACAGCCTTTGACAAGATCCCGCGCAGAGACTTCATGAATGGAGAGAGGGGGCTGGGGAGAGGTTCACTAGGTTGATTCCCGGAATGGCGGGACTGTCGTATGTTGAAAGGCTGGAGCAATTAGGCTTGTATACACTGGAATTTAGAAGGATGAGGGGGGATCTTATTGAAACATATAAGATAATTAGGGGATTGGACACATTAAAGGCAGGAAACATGTTCCCAATGTTGGGGGAGTCCAGAACAAGGGGCCACAGTTTAAGAATAAGGGGTAGGCCATTTAGAACGGAGATGAGGAAGAACTTTTTCAGTCAGAGAGTGGTGAAGGTGTGGAATTCTCTGCCTCAGAAGGCAGTGGAGGCCAGTTCGTTGGATGCTTTCAAGAGAGAGCTGGATAGAGCTCTTAAGGATAGCGGAGTGAGGGGGTATGGGGACAAGGCAGGAACGGGGTACTGATTGAGAGTGATCAGCCATGATCGCATTGAATGGCGGTGCTGGCTCGAAGGGCTGAATGGCCTACTCCTGCACCTATTGTCTATTGTCTATTGAGAAGGTGGTACTTGTGAAATAAATTAAGAAGGGAAAGAGGAATCTGGAAAATTAGTGGCAGCTCAGATCAAGGAAAATTTCAGGAAGATTGCTAGGTAGATTATGAGCAAAAGTGTTGCCAGGGAAAGAATCAGGCCTGTTTGTTCTCACCTGTGTTCACTTAAAATTCATTGTGGCAGGAGATTTTAAGTATGAAGTGAATTTCTGGAGAACACTCAGATATCTTAGCAGGCACAAAGGTCGATAATTCCCCAGGGCTATTTTGTTGGGCATGGAGATGATTACTGGGGCACTGACTGGGAGATTTAAATCTTTACTGGCAACAGCTGAGATGCTAATTGACTGGAAGACAACAAATGAGGCACCTTTATTCAGGAAAGGCAACAGGGATAAGCCAGACAAAATAACAAGCTAGTTAGTCTTGGGTCAGTTGTGTGGGAACAATTAGATAAAGCTTTGAGTGACGGGAATAATCTGCACTTGGCAGGGATTGTTCAGTAACACTGATTTGCTGGTGGGAGATCCCATCTGACTAATGTAATGGAGATTTATAAAAAAATAACTAAATAAATTGATGATGGCTGTTTGGTGGATGTGGTTCACACAGACCTCAGACAGGCCTTTGACAAGGTCCCAAACAGAAGGCTGGTCCAAAACATTAGACCCATGGTATTCAAAGTAATGTGGCCAAAAGTACCCAAAAGTAGCTTGATGATAAGAGATGGAAGGTGATGGTGGAAGGTTACTTTTGTGATTGAAATTCTGTCAGCAGTGGTGTACCACAGGGATCAGTGCTGGGTCCCTTGATGTTTGCATCTTATTTAACCATTCAGATGCAAATACAGGAGGCATGGTTGACAGGTTTGTAGATAACCCTGCTGGTTTTGTTGACAGTGAGCAGTACAGTCTAGGACAATAGAACATGGATCAGCTGGTAAATTAACAAATGGAACATAATCCTGATAAATGTGAGGTGAAGCATTTGCCAGCGTTAAACAAGAGTCATATGTACTCTGAGGAGATATTGTGGAATAAAGAGATCTTGATGGGCTTGCAAAATACTCCTGAACGTGGCGGCACAGTTAGGATGAGTGGTGAAGAAGTTCTGTGGGATATTTGTCTTCGTCAGAACACACGTTTTACTAAAACCTTTTAAAACTTTGGTAAGGGCACAGCTGGAACAGTGTGGACTTTTCTGGTGCTGTATTGTAGGAAGAACGAGATTACACTGGAGAGGAGATTCACCAGGATGTTTACTGGGGTGGAATCATTCCGTTATAAGGAGAGACTGGACAGGCTGGGCTTGATTTCCTTGGAGCAGTGGAAGCTAACCAGGTGAAGATGAATAAGATTGTGTGTGATCATTGTGTACTCCTACCTGGTTTAACTTTCAAAATGCATCACTACACACTTGTCCAAATTAAATTACATTGCCATTCCCATGCCCGCTTTCCCAGTTGATCAGTCTTCAGTTGTAAACATACATACCATTCTTCACTCTCCACTCTACCACAAACTGTGGAGAGGGCTGTAAACTTGATAATTATGCGACTTATTTATGGTAATATGCATGACACACAACAGCAAACAACATTGATCCCTGCAGCATCTAAAAAGAGAAGAACATAGAACAGCGCAGGAACAGGCCCAAATGATTCCAACTATGGGTATTGTCTGTACAGAGTTTCTACGTTCTCCCCATGACCGTGTGGATTTTATTCAAAATCTTTGGTTTCCTCCCACACTCCAAAGACGTACACAGGTGAGAAGGTCAATTGGCTTGGCTTGGTGTCTGTGCAAATTGTCCTTAGTGTGTATAGGATAGTGTTAATGTGCAGGGATCGCTGGCCAGTGCAGACTTGGTAGGCCGAAGGGCCTATTGCCATGCTGTATCTCTAAACTAAACAAACATGGCAAGACTTAGACGAAGGGATTAAAAGTACCATTAGCAAATTTGCAGATGATACTAAGCTGGGGGGTAGTGTGAATTGTGTGGAAGATGCAATAAGGCTGCAGGGTGACTTGGACAGGTTGTGTGAGTGGGCGGATACATGGCAGATGCAGTTTAATGTAGATAAGTGTGAGGTTATTCACTTTGGAAGTAAGAATAGAAAGGCAGATTATTATCTGAATGGTGTCAAGTTAGGAGGAGGGGGAGTTCAACGAGATCTGGGTGTCCTAGTGCATCAGTCAATGAAAGGAAGCATGCAGGTACAGCAGGCAGTGAAGAAAGCCAATGGAATGTTGGCCTTCGTAACAAGAGGAGTTGAGTATAGGAGCAAAGAGGTCCTTCTACAATTGTACCGGGCCCTGGTGAGACCGCACCTGAAGTACTGTGTGCAGTTTTGGTCTCCAAATTTGAGGAAGGATATTCTTGCTATGGAGGGCGTGCAGCGTAGGTTCACTAGGTTAATTCCCGGAATGGCGGGACTGTCGTATGTTGAAAGGCTGGAGCGATTGGGCTTGTATACACTGGAATTTAGAAGGATGAGGGGGGATCTTATTGAAACATATAAGATAATTAGGGGATTGGACACATTAGAGGCAGGAAACATGTTCCCAATGTTGGGGGAGTCCAGAACAAGGGGCCACAGTTTAAGAATAAGGGGTAGGCCATTTAGAATGGAGATGAGGAAGAACTTTTTCAGTCAGAGAGTGGTGAAGGTGTGGAATTCTCTGCCTCAGAAGGCAGTGGAGGCCAGTTCGTTGGATGCTTTCAAGAGAGAGCTGGATAGAGCTCTTAAGGATAGCGGAGTGAGGGGGTATGGGGAGCAGGCAGGAACGGGGTACTGATTGAGAGTGATCAGCCATGATCGCATTGAATGGCGGTGCTGGCTCGAAGGGCTGAATGGCCTACTCCTGCACCTATTGTCTATTGTCTATTGACCACATGTGGAGTATTGTGTGCAGTTTTGGTCTCCTAATTTGAGGAAGGACATCCTTGTAATTGAGGCAGTACAGCGTAGGTTCACGAGATTGATCCCTGAGATTACGGGACTGTCATATGAGGAAAGATTGAAAAGTCTAGGCTTGTATTCACTGGAGTTTAGAAGGATGAGAGGGGATCTTATAGAAATATATAAAATTATAAAAGGACTGGACAAGCTAGATGCAGGAAAATTTTTCCCAATGTTGGGCGAGTCCAGAACCAGGGGCCACAGTCTTAGAATAAAGGGGAGGCCATTTAAAACTGAGGTGAGAAGGAACTTTTTCACCCAGAGAGTTGTGAATTTGTGGAATTCTCTGCCAGAGGGCATTGGAGGCCAAATCATTGGATGGATTTAAGAGAGTTAGATAAACCTCTAGGGGCTAGTGGTCAAGGGATATAGGGAGAAGGCAGGGACGGGTTATTGATTGTGGACGATCAGCCATGATCACAATGAATGACAGTGCTGGCTCGAAGGGCCAAATGGCCTCCTCCAGCACCTATTTTCTATGTTTCCATGCCAAGTTTAATTAATCCTCTCTGCCTGCGTCTGATTCATATCCGTGTATATCCAAGTGTCTATCCAAAAGACTCTTAAATGCCACTATTCTATCTGCCTGCACCATCTCCCACGCAGCACATTCCAGGCACCCATACCACCCTGTGCAAAACAGCGGTCACACACATATCGTTTAAACTTTGTGTCTCAAACCTTAAAGCTAAGCCATCTAGTTTATGACAATTTCAGCCAGGGACAAGGATCAGACTATCCACACTTTCTATGCCCCTCCTAATTTTATCTACTTCAACCTCAGCCTCCGATACTCCAGAGAAAACAATCCAATTTTATGCAACCTTGCCTTGTACCTAATGTCTTCTAATCCAGGCAACATTCTGGTAAACTTCTTCTGCACTCTCACCAACATTCCTGTAATGGGGTGACCAGACAATACTCCAAGGCTGCAACATGGGTTCCCGACTCTTTTACGCAATACACCGACTCACAAAGTATATCATGTGCCGTCTTTACCATACTATCTACTTGTGATCTCACTTTTAGGTTGCTGTAGTGTCCCCCAAAATCCCTCTACATAATAATAATAATAATATTCATTTATTGTCATTGCAACGAGTACAACGAAATTAAAAAATAGCCAATCCTGACGGTGCGTACAAACATATATGCAATAAATGCAAAAACAAATAAATACATAAATACAATTAAATACAATTATATGACCGATTTTTTAACGGTGTTGCCTAGTGCAAGGTAGTGTTCAGTTCTCGTATGGCCCTGGGGTAAAAACTGTTCTTAAGTCTGTTTGTTCGGGATTTGATCGACCTGAAACGTCGACCAGAGGGCAGATGAACAAACAGACGGTGGCCGGGGTGGGATGGATCTTTTATTATTTTGCCTGCTCTACTGAGGCAGCGTAGGCTGAACAGGTGCTCCAGGGAGGGCAGTGAGCAGCCGATGATTTTCTGGGCCGTCGTGATGACCCTCTGAAGGGCCTTCCTGTCCTTTTCTGAGCAGCTGGCATACCATGTGGTTATACAGTATGCCAGCACACTCTCGATGGAGCAGCGATAGAAGGACAACATGAGCTTCTCCTGCAGGTTGGTTTTCCTGAGGATCCTCAGGAAGTGGAGTCTCTGCTGTGCCTTCTTTACTGTGGTGATGGTGTTGGTAGACCAGGTGAGATCCTCTGCGATGTGCGTACCCAGGAACCTGAAAGCTGGTACCCTTTCCACACAGACCCCATTGATGTAGAGTGGGTCGTAATCTCCACTGGTTTTTCTAAAGTCAATTATAAGTTCCTTTGTTTTGGAGGAGTTCAGGACCAGATTGTTCACTGAACACCATGCTGCCAGCCTTTGGATTTCATCCCTATAGGCTGTCTCATCTCCTTCTGAGATGAGTCCAACCACAGTCGTGTCATCCGCGAACTTGATGATGGTGTTGGTGGGATGGGTGGGGGCGCAGTCGTGAGTGTAGAGGGAGTAAAGGATGGGGCTCAACACACAGCCCTGTGGTGAGCCGGTGCTCAGTGTAATGGTGGAGGAGAGGTGAGGGCCTATTTTGACTGTCTGGGGGCGGTTGGTCAGGAAGTCCTTGATCCATTGGCAGATGGTTTGGGAAAATCCAAGGTCGGAAAGTTTGGTGACCAGTCTGCTCGGGATGACCGTGTTAAAGGCAGAGCTGAAGTCGAGGAAGAGCATCCTCACATAGCTCCCCTGGTGTTCAAGGTGGGTCAGTGCAGTGTGAAGAGCAGTGTCGATGGCATCCCCTGTAGACCTATTTGCTCTGTAGGCAAACTGGTGTGGGTCGAAGGTGGGTGGGAGGCTGGCTTTGATGTGCTGCAGGACCAGTCTCTCGAAGCACTTTGTGATGACCGGTGTGAGTGCTACCGGACGGTAGTCGTTAAGACCGCTGATGACAGACTTTTTCGGCAGTGGGATGATTATGGCGGACTTCAGGCAGGGAGGGATGGTGGATTTTAAAAGGGACAGGTTGAAGATTTTTGTGAAGACCTCAGATAATTGGTCTGCACATTCCCTCAGCACTCTGCCCGTCACACCATCGGGGCCTGCAGCTTTCCTGGGATTCACTGCTCTGAGCACGCGCTTAACATCATACTCCTGCACAGTGAAGGTGTTGCTGTCAGGTGCTGGAGAGGGTGTAATGTCTGCCACTGTAGCTTTCACCTCGAAACGAGCAAAGAAACAGTTAAGTTCCTCAGCCAGCGAGGCGTCGCCGTCGGCAGTCGTGCGGTTGCTGGTCTTGTAGTTGGTGATGTGCTGGATGCCTTGCCATACCCGCCGTGGGTCATTGTTGGAAAAGTGGTCCTCAATCTTCCTCTTGTAGGACGCTTTGTCAATGCTTTTGAGGATCCAGACATTAACTGTATACTTTCCCCTAACATTAGACCTAACAAAGTGCAACCCCTTTCATTTGCTCCAATCAAACACCATCTGCCATTTATCCACCATTTCTGTAGCTGATCTGTATCCTGCTGTATACTTTCACAACCATTTTCACTGACCACAACTTCATCAATTTTGGTGTTGTCTCCGAAGTTACGTACCAACTCTTCTACCTTTATGCCGTGTGCTGGAAGAACTCAACAGGTATATGCTGCATTTATGGAGGGAATATTTCAAGTCGGGACTGGAACAAGGGAATTAAGTTGTTTAGACAAAAGAAAGGACCAAGTAATAATTCCTGCAGCACACCTGTAGTCAGAGTCCTCCAATCTGAAAAGGGAAGGGACATGACGTTGCCATAGGTGGAGGAGAGCAAAGATTTCAAAGCGCTAGAACAGTGAAGGAGGTTACAGAAAGGGTGAGGGCAAAGAAGGGATTTGAACACGAGGATGGCATTGTTAAAACTGAGGCAGGGACTGGTGGAGTAGGTACCAACATACACTCACTGTTCACTCGACGGCAGTCAAGAAGAGAAGACCCCAATGTCCACGGTGGAGGAGCACTCATGTCCACAAGATTCCACTAGCCAGGTCCCAGATCCACATGGGAATGGCACGTTTGATGCAATCGCCATCTTGTTCATCCCGCCAAGTCAGTCTGCAAACACAAGAGAAGCCGTGAGATTACCTCTCATTCTTCGAAACTCTAGCAAGTACACACCAACCCCAGTTCAGTTCTTAACCTCAGCTTCCAATTGTTAGATGGGAAGAAAATAAAATCTGCAGATGCTGGAAGTCCGAGATGAACATAACACCTGCTGGGAATTCTCAGCAGCCCAGGCAGCGACCGTGGTGAGAAACAGAGCTGAGACCAGGAACCGAAACTCTGCTTTTCTCCCCGGAGATTCTGACCGACCTGCCGAGTGTTTCCAAACTGTTCTACCTTTATTTCTCAGTGGGAGCGCCTGTCGACCGCTCTCAAACTTACTTGCTGCAGGGAACAGTTTCTCTGCATCGACCGTTTCAGTTCAGTCGAATCAATGCTTCCCCTTCCCAGCCCACGACCCCTGGTCCCAGGACGTGGAATAAACCCCATGGTCCTGCATCCTCAGGCCGGAGATCAGGACCAGGGCCCACACTTCCATCCTGGGGCAGCCTTGGCCGGACCCATTTTGAATTCGGTTCCTCTTCTCCGCCGCGCTGATGAAGGCGAGGCTCCATCCGCCTCTTCTCACCCTGACTCCCTTCAGTGCGGCCCCGGGACCGGGACGAGCTGGAACCGCGCTCCAGCACTTTGGACACGGGCCCCCGGTCGCCACAACACCTCCCGCCGGGGAATCTCTCGCGTCCACCCCCGGGCCCAGGCCGCTCCTCCTCCGTGGGCCTCGCAGCCGGTTGCCGAGGGAACGACGTCAATGGCGTCGTGACGTCAGGGCTGAATGGCTCGAAGGGCTGAATGGCCTACTCCTGCACCTATTGTCTATTGTCTATAAGATCACCTCTCATCCTTCTAGATTAGCCTGCAGCAAGGTTGTAGGGTTACTGAAACTCCAGAAATTTCACTGCTTAGTCCTGTGCTTGATTGTGGTCCTGCCATAGAGAAAATAGTTATTAAAAATTAATAACTATATTAAGTCATCTATATTGGGTACTGCGCTAAGACTGGATAGGACATGTTTAGAGGGAATATGGCAAGTGGGACTAATGTAGATGGGACGTGAAGCATTATGGTGTAGATGTTTACAGACCAAGTACCAATGAACTGGATCGGTACAGTTGGGTTTTTTGTTAGTCAGTATGGTGGATCGCAGTGACTGTCTTTGTGCTGTGCACCTTCAGGAATCTACTAGGTATCACTGCAGAGGATACAAACAATCTCCCAAAAAAATGTTTTAGATCAGGTTCCCATCTGCTTTACCTTTGGCCAAGAAGAATATGGTGACGTGCCTCAGTGACTAGGTATATGGTGATGAAGTGCTTTGAGAGGTTGTTTATGGTGCATATGAACTCCTTCCTCAACAAGAACATGGACCCGCTACAATTTACCTCCCACCACAACAGGTCAACAGAAGATGCAATCTTGCTGGCTCACCGCTCTGCACTGGACTGATTGAATGATAAAAACACATACATCAGGATGTTTAACACCATGATCCCCTCCAAGCTGGATACCAAGCTCATGGAACTGGGTCTCTGCACAACCCTCTGCAACTGGTTCCTAGACTTCCTTGTCAACAGACAATGATCTGTACGAATTGGCAGCAACACTTCCTCCTTGATAACCATCAGCATTGGAGGACTTCATGGCTGTGTGCTCAGCCTGCTGCTCTACTCATGACTGTGTAGCCGGACACAGTTTGAACTCCATCTTCAAGTTGGCCAATGACACCACTGTTGTTGCATAAATTATAGATGACGATAAGTTGGAAAATAGGAGGAAGATCGAACAACTGATCAAATGGTGCCAGAACAACAACCTTGCTTTCAACGACAATGTTGTGAGGCAAATGAAAATTCTAATTAATTAAACTTTATTTAAGCTTTAAGCAACTCATTTCTGTCATACACATCTTCAAAGCGCCTGGAAATGATCGCTGATTCAGCAGGCCTCGCCGGCCCAAGCCCCGCACATGCGCACACTTCATTCTCCCCTCCTATTTATAAGTTGAGACGGTCAGGAGGTTTAGTATGTCTTGATGACCGTCGCAGCACTGGAGCATCAGGAGATAATGGTGTTTCAATAGCTGGTGGTACATATATTGCTTGGTCATCAACTTCACTCATATTGTTATTTACATTTTCAATTTTAGAATTACTTATAGAAGTTTTCATAGGGGACAGTGGGAGTGTTGAAGGAAGTTCTTGATTAATATTATAAAGGAGTGATGGAGCTGATGGAGAAGATGGACATGGTGCAAGGTCACGAAGTGAGAAGTTGACTGACGTCCATCCTGATACTTGATAGTTGCATAAGAAGGGTTGACATCAGTCAGTTCAACTTCATCAACTAAGGGCTCATTCTTATTTGATCGGACATACCAACGAAGCAACACAGTCCCAGGGCTAGTCAACCATGATGACAGAGAAATACCACTGGAAGAATGCCGTTTGAAGTTAAAGTACCGCTCATGTGGAGTAGTATTGGTAGCAGTTGACAGTAGAGATCTGATGGAGTGTAATGTATCTGGTAGAACACATTCCCACTGCTGATCTGGTATGTCATTTGACTTTAAAGCCAGTTTCACTACTTTGCAAATGATTCCGTTATACCTCTCAACCTGACCATTTCCAATAGGATGATATAGTGTTGTTTTACTTGTTGCAATTCCTCTATTAGAAAGGTAGTCTTTTAAATCGTTTGACATGAATGAGGTGCCCCTATCAGAATGTATGTAACGTGGAAATCCACAGAATTAAAACAGTTGATCTGAACATTTGATAACCGTAGCAGCTGACATATTTGGACAAGGAAAGGCAAATGGAAACCTCGAATATTCATCAAGTATGGTAAGTATATAAACATTTTGGGAGGAGGATGGTAAAGGCCCTTTTAAGGTTTTCCTGTTCAAGGCACGTTCCATAGGTTGAGTAGCTTTGATCAATCTTCCTTCTACAGAATGGAAGAACCTTGGTTTTAATTCAGCACAGATTCTACATGAAGCACACATCACTTCACATCTTCTAGAGAAAGGTAAGTTTTTGGAACGAACTTGGTGTAACATACGAGTGACTCCAGGATGACACAACCCTTTGTGAGGATCAGTGACTGCAAAAGAATGAACAGAAGCACAAAATGCTCGAGTTAATGTATCCAGAGCAACATTATCCTTATCAGGGTGGTACTCAATTGAATAACTATATGCAGATAATTCAATCCTCCATTCATGAATTTTACTGTTTTTATTCTTTGTTCGTTTCCGGTTATCTAGCATTAAAGCTACTGAATGCTGATCTGTTATTAAAGTAAAGTGCTGGTGAGCAAGGAAATGATTCAATTTTCTCACTGCTTCAATAATTGCTGTAGCTTCCTTTTCGACGGGTGGGTAGTGCAATTCACGACCTTGGAGAGTACGTGACATGAAAGCCACTGGTCGTCCTCCTTGATTTAATGTTGCTGATAGTGCTAAATCAGAGGGATCACATTCAACAACAAAGGGGAGATCCTCATCGATGGCGTATAATGTCGCAGATTCTAATTGTTTCTTTAAAGAAGTAAAGGCACCAATTGCTGTAGAGTCAAGAGGAAACGATTTTGCTCTAATCAAAGGTTGAAATTTGTCAGAAAAATTTGGTATCCATTTAGCATAATATGCAAACATACCAAGAAGCCTTCATAGAGAGTTTAATATAGCTGGAATAGGTATTTCTTGGAGTGGGTGGAGTCTTTCTGCCAGCCTCATTTAATGTTAGATTTTTAGAATGTACAACTTCTAAAAACCATTGTACATTTTTGTCATGTTTAGCTTGGTCTTTTCCTGCAATAGTTATATTATTAAGATAAGGGAAAGTATCTTTAAGGTTTTCCTGTTCAACAAGTTTGTCCATCTCTCTCTGAAAAACAGCCACACCATTAGTTACACCAAAAGGAACTCTGCAGTAGTGGTATAATTTTCCATTTGCTTCAAATGCAGTGTGTTTCTTTTCTGATTCTTTCAAAGGAATTTGGTAGTAAGCACTTTTTAGGTCAAAAGTAGAGAATATCTTATACTTGGCTCATGTATTGATAATATCTTCTATACGAGGTAATGGATATGCATCAAGCTCCGTGAACTGGTTATAGTTTGAGAATAATCAATGCAGTGTCTCTTTCTATGTCTCTCTAAGGGGTCCTTAACCACGACAACTTGTGCCTTCCAAGGGGAAGAGCTGGGTTCTATGATACCTTCTTGTAAAAGATTAGTTACTTCTGTGTTGATACATTTTTTGTCATCTTTACTAAAATGTCTTGATTTTGTAGCAATTGGCTTGCACTTACAGGATAGATTAGTGAATAATGAAGGACATTCAACAGAAGCAGTAGAAAGATCACACAATACTGGAGGCTTTGACAATACAAGATCAGGCATTGTTCCTTCATACATGATTTGAAGTGATCTGTGCTGTTTGTGAAAATCCTGACGTAGAATTATATCGCTACACAAATTTTTCAAAATACCCAGACATACAGATTTATAACTAGTTTTGTTCAGAATAAAGTCCACAATACAAGATCCAATAATTTGAGTATTGAGAGTTGTCGGAGCCATCGAGATTTCTCTTTTTTGAATAAGTACATGCTGCAGCAAGGGCACATTTATCAGTAGAAATTGTTTCAGCTTGCCCCATATTAATATTTGGGTTAGATTATTCTGTAGTAGTTGCAGCAGAATACACATTAGATGAGCCATAAGCATCTGAATTTCTCTGAGCCAAGTCTAATGAGTAAGCTTGATTGAGTAACCACACCATCCCCAGGCACTTTCCCCAGCAACCCGCAGGAGATGCAACACCTGTCCCTTTACCTCCCCCCTCAACTCCATCCAAGGACCCAAACAGTCTTTCCAGGTGAGACAAAGGTTCACCTGCACCTCCTCCAACCTCATCTATTGTATCTGTTGCTCTAGATGTCAACTTCTTTACATCGGCGAAACCAAATGCAGGCTCGGCGATCATTTCGCTCAACACCTTTGCTCAGTCCCACTTAAGCAACGTGATCTCCCGGTGGCTGAGCGCTTCAACTCCCCCTCCCATTCCCAGTCTGACCTTTCTGTCATGGGCCTCCTCCAGTGCAATAGTGAGGCCCACCGGAAATTGGAGGAACAGCACCTCATATTTCACTTGGGCACTTGCAGCCCAGAAGATAGACTTCTCCAACGTTAGATAGTTCCTCTGTCCCTCTCTTCCCCTCCCCCTCCCCAGTTCTCCCTCTATCTTCCTGTGTCCACCTATATCCTTCCTTTGTCCCGCCCCC
The DNA here is from genome assembly GCF_053455715.1 of Rhinoraja longicauda. NCBI lineage: Eukaryota > Metazoa > Chordata > Chondrichthyes > Rajiformes > Arhynchobatidae > Rhinoraja > Rhinoraja longicauda. Next base: position 15,959,467 of record NC_135986.1, read on the forward strand.
GACATCAGTCTGAAGGGTCTCGACCTGAAACGTCACCCATTCCTTCTCTCCTGAGATGCTGCCTGACCTGCTGAGTTACTCCAGCATTTTTTGAAATAATTACCTTCGATTTGTACCAGCATCTGTAGTTATTTTCTTACACTATTTATACAAGCTTGATTGTAAGCTGACTGTTGATCCAAGGTTTTGTTTTCTAATAGTCTGTCATATTAAAGGCGATGCCAAACCATTGATAAAAGAGTCTCGAATAATCTTCCTGTTGATATTGATCAGCTGTAACTGCTTCGTGTTAAAAACTCATCAAGTGACTCACCAGGTTTTTGTTCACGAGTAACAAGGAGGTGTCGAGCAAATATTACATTGGGTGTCTTAACGAAGAGTCTGCTTGGTGCATCAATAGCAGAATCATACGTTGTACATTACTCTATGTAATCATATACATCATAAGAGATAGAGCTTATTAATGTCCTGAATTTGTCTGGTGCATTGTCACCACACTCAAAGAAGTTATTTAGTGTATGAAGCCAGTGCTTCCATTCCTTTGCTGCAGTAAGTGAGTTGAGATCCAGATCCAAGCATTGTGGTTTCAATAGTTTCTGCATCTCGATGTCACACTGCTTAACTTCTGAGATTGAGTTGCTTAAATTGTTGAGGCAAATGAAAATTCTAATTTACTTAAACTTTATTTAAGCTTTAAGCAACTCATTTCTGTAATACACATCTTCAAAGCGACTGGAAATTATTGCTGATTCCACAGGCCTCACCGGCCTGAGTTCCGCACATGCGCACACTTCAGTCAATAAGACCAAGGAACTGATTGTGGACTATGGAATGGAAAAATAAGGATCCATGAATTTGCCTTCATCGCAGGACAGTGGTGGAGAGTCAAAGCTGGACATTCGTGGGACTGGACATCTTTGTAGATATGACCTGGGTCCAGCACTTAGATGCAATCATAAGTAAAGCCTATCAATGTTTCTACTTCCATAGAAGATTGAGGAGATTCTGTATGTCAATGAATAATCTCATGAACTTCTACAGGTGTACAGTAGAGAGCATATCTCTATCACTGGCTGCATCACTGCCTGGTTCGGCAAATCGAACGCCCAGGAATGAACAAGATTGCAAAAACTGGTAAACACTCCCAGTCAATCATCTGCCCATCAAAGGAATCTACAACAGTTGCTACCTCAAAAAGGCAGCTTGCAAAAACCCACACCACCCTTATTTCACACCCTATGCCCTTATTTCACACCTGCCATTAAGAAGGTGGTACAGGAGCCTGAAAACTGTAACATCCAGGTTCAGGAGCTGCTACATCCCAAAAACCACACGCTACCCTTCCGTACACAACAACCTCCAAATAGGCTCTTAACTATAGATTAGGGGACATTCTCTGAGCCAAGTCTAATGAGTAAGCTTGATTGAGTAACCACCCCATCCCCAGGCACTTTCCCCTGCAACCCACAGGAGATGCAACACCTGTCCCTTTACGTCCTCCCTCAACTCCATCCAAGGACCCAAACAGTCTTTCCAGGTGAGACAGAGGTTCACCTGCACCTCCTCCAACCTCATCTATTGTATCTGCTGCTCTAGATGTCAACTTCTTTACATTGGCGAAACCAAACGCAGGCTCGGTGATCGTTTCGCTCAACACCTTCGCTCAGTCCGCCTTAACCAACCTGATCACCTGGTGGTTGAGCACTTCAACTCCCCCTCCCACTCCCAGTCTGACCTTTCTGTCATGGGCCTCCTCCAGTGCCATAGTGAGGCCCACTAGAAATTGGAGGAACAGCACCTCATATTTCGCTTCGGCAGCTTGCAGCCCAGAACATTGACTTCCCCAACTTTAGATAGTTCCTCTGTCCCTCTCTTCCCTTCCCCTTTCCCAGTTCTCCCTCTATCTTCCTGTCTCCACCTATATCCTTCCTTTGTCCCGCCCCCCTGGCAGCAGTCTGAAGAAGGCAGGGCCGTCTTTACAGCATTATGGGCCCCGGGCAAAGCAGTGTACTGGGGCCCCTACGACAACTACTCACAGGAATAAAAATGTAAATGGTCGATAAAATTAAACATATATTTATTTTATTGGCACTTCCAACAAAATCGGTGTTGAAACATTAAAAACATGCTGTACAGCAACAACTAATCAACATGATAAACATTTGAACAATACACGAGGCTTGAAAATTAGGTCTAATGTGAGTAATGTCAACTGAGTTGAAGTGACGTAACATATACGCTAAATTACGTTATACAGCATGAGATCCATACACATACGCCTACATGCAAGTGAGGTGGCAGAGGTGACTGCGATACTAACCCGGGGATACTAAATCAGAGACAAATCACAATGTCCATTTGTAACACAATAACATTGCAGCAAATATTTATAGTTTAGTACTAGACCAAGTGGACCCGTTGGGCCCATTCCTCGTAGAGGGGGAACAGGGAAGGGGAGAGGGTATGATTGAGTGAGGCCTGGACCCAAAGCCTCTCGTGTATTGTAGCACCCTCAACCCACCTTATCTCTCCCCCTACTGACCCACTCCACCCCCCCTAGCCACCCCCACTTGCACCTCCCCTGCCCCCACCCGGGACGCGGGGGGGTGGAGTGGCTGAGTGTTAGACCAATGCAGTAGAGGATTGGGGGAGTTTCAAAGGGGGTTCAGGGAGGATGAATTGGGTGAATGGAGGGTGGAAGAGAGGGGGGGATAAGGGGGCTGGGGGGATGGAGTGGGTGAGAAGAGGATAAGGGGGGATGAGGTGGGTTGTGGGGGGTGGGATGATAAGTGGAGTTGAGGGGGTGTGGATGGAGTGGGTGAGTGGGGCTCTTAAAAAAAAACCCTGAAACCAATTTAAGTTAATGCAGCACAGGTCTGGGGGAGTTTTAAGGGGGATTAAGGGGGGAATGGAGTGCATGAGTGGGGCTCTGAAGAAAAATCCTAAACACAATTTCACGACCCCTGTTGTCCCCCTCCCCCAGTGCCCATTCTCAGACCCCTCCATTCTCTCTCCCCCGACCAACTGTTACTCTCCGCCACCCCCCTTTCCCCAGCACCCCCATTTCCCCCACTCTCTCTTCCCCCCACCACCAACCCCCACCCTTGCTGTCCCCCTCCCCAGTCCCACTCTGCCTCCTCCCACCCCCACTCTCTCCTCCTCCCACCCTCCCCGTCGCCCCCACCGTTACTCTCCCCCACCCCCCTTTCCCTACCAGCCCCCCCCCCCCCCCCCCCCCCCGTCGTGCCGGCGAAAAGCACTTACCAAAAAGCACTTAGCGATGGACTTAGGCTGCTACATTGTTGCAAAAAGCACTTACAGATCGCTGTGAGAAGCACTTAGGGATGGAAAAGCATAGCACTTAGGGAGCTAATTGTTGCGAAACAGATCGCTGTGAGAAGCACTTAGGGATGGAAAATGTTGCGAATAAAACACTTAGGGACCGAAAATGTTGCGAAAAAAGCACATTGAACCTACATTTTTAAAGTAGTATTTATTTATTGCAAGTCACTTAACATACACAGATCAGCATGGGGCCCCTATGCTCGTGGGGCCCCGGGCAAGTGCCCATCAGGCCCATGCGTTAAGACGGCCCTGGAAGAAGGGTCTCGACCCGAAACGTCACCCATTCCTTCTCTCCTGAGATGCTGCCTGACCTGCTGAGTTACTCAAGCATTTTGTGAAATAAATACCTTTGATTTGTACCAGCATCTGCAGTTATTTTCTTACACTAATTATACAAGCTTGATTGTAAGCTGACTGTAGATCCAAGGTTTTGTTTTCCAATAGTCCCTGTCGTATTAAAGGCAATGCCAAACCATAGAAAAAAAGAGTCTCAAATAAGTTCCTGTCAATATTGATCAGCTGTAACTGCTCATAAAGTGATTCACCAGGTTTTTGTTTTACGAGTAGCGAGGAGGTGTCGAGCAAATATTACATTGGGTGTCTTAACGAAGAGTCTGCTTAGTACATCAATAGAATCATAAGTTGTACATTCCTCTATGTAATCATATACATCATAAGAGACAGCTTATTAATGTCCTGAATTTGTCTGGTGCATTGTCGCCACACTCATCAAAGTAGTTATTTAGTGTATGAAGCCAGAGCTTCCATTCCTTTGCTGCAGTAGGTGAGTTGAAATCCAGATCCAAGCTTTGTGCTTTCAATAGTTTCTCCATCTCAATGTCACACTGCTTAACTTCTGAGATTGAGTTGCTTAAATTGTTGTGAGGCAAATGAAAATTCTAATTTACTTAAACTTTATTTAAGCTTTCAGCAACTCATTTCTGTAATACACATCTTCAAAGCGCCTGGAAATTATTGCTGATTCCACAGGCCTCGCCGGCCCGAGCCCCATACATGCGCACACTTCAGTCAATAAGACCAAGGAACTGATTGTGGACTTTGGAATGGAAAAATAAGGATCCATGAATTTGCCTTCATCGCAGGACAGTGGTGGAGAGTCAAAGCTGGACATTCGTGGGACTGGACATCTTTGTAGATATGACCTGGGTCCAACACTTAGATGCAATCATAAATAAAGCCTATCAACGTTTCTACTTCTATAGAAGATTGAGGAGATTCTGTATGTCAACGAATACTTTCATGAACTTCTACAGGTGTACAGTAGAGAGCATATCTCTATCACTGGCTGCATCACTACCTGGTTCGGCAAATCGAACGCCCAGGAATGAACAAGATTGCAAAAACTGGTAAACACTCCCAGTCAATCGCGGGTACTGACCTGCCCCCATCAAAGGAATCTACAACAGTTGCTACCTCAAAAAGGCAGCTTGCAAAGACCCACACCACCATGGCTATGCCCTTATTTCACACCTGCCATTTAAGAAGGTGGACAGGAGCCTGAAAACTGTAACGTCCAGGTTCAGGAGCTGCTACATCCCAAAAACCACACACTACCCTTCCGTACACAACAACCTCCAAATGTGCTTTGAACTATATAGATTAGGGGACCTTATTGTTGTAAGAATATCTGCCAAAACTTACCTTTCCGCATCAGTCAACCGCTGTTTCATGTTTAGTTTAGTTCAGATGTACAGCGCGGAAACAGGCCCTAAGGGCCAGCGAGTCAGCAGTCCCACACATGAACACGATCCTACACACACAAGGGATTTTTTGGTACATTTACATTATGCCAATTAACGTCTTTTGAGTGTGGGAGGAAACGGGGAGAACGTACAAACTGCGTACAGGCAAGCATCCCTAGTCAGGATTGAAACCGGGTCTCTGGCGCTGCAAGGCAGTTGGTCTACCGCTACGTCACTGTATACACAACTCAATGTGCAGGGTCGGTTTTGGACAACGACAATGAACACTTTTCCCGCACGAAGCATAGCCGCCGATTTGCCCTTCCACAGACATGGTGAGTGGCTCTGAAAAGAGCCTTTGGGTTACTATGTTCAGTTTCTCTCGCTTACTTGCTCGCTCCGCCAGTTTTCTTGGGTAACAGCACGGCCTGGATATTGGGTAGTACACCGCCCTGTGCGATGGTCACTCCTCCCATCAGTTTGTTGAGCTCCTCGTCGTTGCGGACAGCCAGCTGCAGATGTCTGGGGATGATGCGGCTCTTCTTGTTGTCCCGGGCCGCATTGCCGGCCAGCTCCAGGATTTCAGCCGTCAGATACTCGAGCACAGCAGCCAGATAGACCGGGGCTCCGGCACCAACACGCTTAGCATAGTTGCCCTTTCTCAGGAGCCTGTGTACACGGCCAACCGGGAACTGCAATCCGGCCCGGGACGAGCGAGACTTGGCCTTGGCCCGAGCTTTGCCGCTGGTTTTCCCTCGTCCAGACATGTCCCGAATCTTGCACACGGAGAATGAAAAAATGATCACAGATTCGCCCTTCTTGTACATTTTTGCGGAATCCAGTGAACCGCTGATGATTGGTGAAAAAGCACTTGATTTCATTGGTGAGAGGAATAATCCAATCACTGAACCGTTTTATCTACCAATCAAAACCAGCAACAAAAGCGCTGAAAATAACTGCCAGTCCCTCCAAAACCAGAACTTTGAAATAGCCCGCCAAACTATAAATCTGGATGTCAATACAATTTGCGACATCACATAATCATTGTTTTTTTGTTTATCTTTTTTTATCTAAGTGCATTGCGTTAAGGTGTTAATTATACTACGAGTAAGAATTCCATTGTTCCGTTGACGGCACATTTGACAATTAAATACTCTTGATTATTGACCACCTTGAACCCCGAGCAATACGGCACAACACATTTAATTTACGATTTATTTGGGCCGATAACCGATCACAAAAAAACCCGATTCTCGGCATCAATTAGCGATCGGTCACCTTGTAAACGGTGTCGGATTATCTACTGGTCCCTTTTTACAATAGTCGGAGTTTGGGCTACAGTGTGAAAAGTTCCTCCTTGAAAGACAGAACGAATTGCCGAATAGAAATGCAATTCGGAACAGTTACAGAGATGAAGACAGGAGTTAATAAACCTCAGTACCCATAGAAAATAAAACAGCAACGACAGCAATAATCGGCTGCCCGTGGGCGCAACTTATGATGTCTGGGACAACCAAACGCGAAGTAGTTGTACTTCTGTTTAATGGACAGGAACGTAACATGGATACCGGGAATATACAATACAATATATCTTTATTGTCATTGTACCCAGGGGTACAACGAGATTGGGAATGCGCCTCCCATACGATGCAATAATTTAATTAATTTAGACAACAACCCAACGAAACAATTGTAACAGTTTTAGACAGGATTAAGTGCAAGTTAATCTGTGCCGGATCACTATGCGTTGTGACCATCCGGTTCAGCAGGACCGGTTCATAGCAGCTATGGCCCTGGGGATGAAGATGTTCCTGAGTCTGGAGGTGCGGGCGTAGAAGGCCTTGAATCGTCTGCCCGATGGAAGGAGTTCGTATTGAAACATTTAATCACTAAACATAACGTTAAATAATTTGCCTAACAAAAATATCCTGAAACAATTCTGCTGCGATTCAACGTCGAAACATTAGTACAACTCTTTCTGCGAGAATGTGGGTGGCTCTTACAAGAGCCGTTGGGGTTTCGGTATTTTGTCAACAATGTGCGGATCTTTACTTGGAGCTGGTGTACTTGGTCACCGCCTTTGTCCCTTCCGACACGGCGTGCTTGGCCAGCTCCCCGGGAAGAAGCAGGCGCACGGCGGTCTGAATCTCTCGGGAGCTAATGGTAGATCTCTTGTTGTAATGGGCCAGGCGGGAAGCCTCGCCTGCAATGCGCTCGAAAATATCGTTGACGAACGAATTCATGATGCTCATGGCCTTGGAGGAGATGCCGGTGTCGGGGTGAACCTGCTTCATCACTTTGTAGATGTAGATGCCGTAACTCTCCTTCCTCGACCTCCTGCGCTTCTTGCCTGCTTTGCCTGTAGGCTTCGGCAAAGCTTTCTTTGCGCCCTTCTTGGCAGCTGCTTTCGACGTCTCAGGCATTTCCTCGATGGATTTCAAACACAGCAGTGACCAGAAGCCACTCGGAGCGCGGTTTAAATAATAAGCGCGTAGCCCTATGCTAATGAGGGATGGAGAGGGAGCGGATCGTCATTGGGTGGTCGGAGACATGGATAATTACACCTCCCCGTAAACGCTCTGATTGGATATCTATGGGGAAACGTCACAATCCCTCGCTGCACCAACCAGAGGCCGCTCCCACTGCCCCGTGTCCTGTCCGGGTCACTCTGCGGACGAGGAATTGGCGCCGATCTGGTGCAGTGGCCGCTGCTGCTTAATACAGCAGAAAGCACCGAAAGCTGTCGTTTGTCATCCTTTCCGGTGCCGAGTGCGGGATGCTGACGTCCCGTGGGATAAAACACGAGAAAGGAAAACACCTTGCAATTAAAGGTCAGCTTGTACAACTTCATTAGTGGAGCAATTATTCAAATATGAAAGTGCCGGAATAACTCAGCAGGTGAGGCAGCATCGCTGGAGAACATGGATATGGGACCACAGGTAGACAAAAAATGCTGAAGTAACTCAACGGGTCAGGCAGCATCTCGGGAGAAGGAATGGGTGACGTTTCGGGTCGAGACCCTTCAGACTAATGTCAGGGGAGTGACTCTAGAATAGTCAGAGATAGGAAGACCAGTGGGAAAACTGGGAAAGAGAGAGAAAGCAGGGACTATGTGAAGTAAGAAAAACTAATGTTCATACCGCTGGGGTGTAAACTACCCAAACGTATGAGGTGCTCTGCCACCAATTTGCGCTGGACCTCAATCTGACAATGGCCCAGGACAGAAAGGTCAGATTCGGAATGGGAGGCGGAGTTGAAGTGCTGAGCCAGCAGGAGATCAGGTAGGTCAAGACGGACTGAGCGGAGGTGTTCAGCGAAACGATCGCCGAGCCTGCGCTTGGTCTCACCGATGTAGAGAAGTTGACACCTGGATGCAGTAGATGAGGTTGGAAGAGGTGCCAGTGAAACTCTGCCTCACCACGAAAGACTGTTTGGATCCATGGATGGAGTCGAGGGGGGAGGTAAAGGGACAGGTGTTGCTTCTCCTACGGTTGCAGGGGAAAGTACCTGGGGAGGGGGTGGTTTGGGTAGGAAGGAATGAGTGAACCAGAGAGTTGCGGAGGGAACGGTCTCTGCGGAAAGCATAAAGGGGTGGAGATGGGAAGATGTGGCCAGTAATGGGATCCCGTTGGAGGTGGCAAAAATGTTGGAGGATAAGATGTTGTATGCGATGGCTGATGGGGTGGAAGGTAACAAGGGGGACTCTGTCCTTGTTATGAATAGGGGAGTGGGAGCAAAAGTGGAGCTGAGGGATATTGAAGAAACCTTAGCGAAAGCCTCAAGTACAATGGAAGAGGGGAACCCCCGTTACCTAATGAATGAGGACATCTCCGATGTCCTAGTATGGAACACCTCATCCTGAGCGCAGAGTCAGCGTAGATGGAGGAATTGGGAGTAGGGGATAGTCTTTACAGGAAACAGGGTGGGAAGAAGTGTAGTCAGGATAGCAATGGGAGTCAGTAGGTTTGCAGTAGATGTCGGTCAACAGTCTGTCTCCTGTGATGGAGACGGTAAGATCCAGAAACGGTAGGGAGATGCTCCAAGTAAATTTGAGAGCAGGATGGAAATTAGTAAAGTTGATCAAGTCAGTGAGTTCTGCATGTGTACAGGAGGTAGCACCAATGCAGTCTTCAATGTAGCGGAGGTAGAGTTCGGGGATAGGGCCAGTGTACGCCTGGAACAGGGATTGTTCAACATACCCTACAAAGAGACAGGCATAGCTAGGTCCCATGTGAGTGCCCATAGCCACCCCTTGGATTTGGATTGTTCTTCAGACTGATTGTAATATGGAGAAGGCGGCTGGAAGAGGGGGAAATCCCCGGTGAAGCGTTGGAGGTCAGATCCAACTTAGATGGTAAACCTGTGTTTATAAAGCCAGAAGTTACTTAGGAAGCACAATAAATTGCAGCTTACGTTTAGTTTCAGAGATACAGTGCGGAAACAGGACCATCGGCCCACCGAAACCACGCCGACCAGCGATCCCCTTACACGAACACTATCCGACACGAGAGGAAATTTACAAATGCACGTAGCCAATTCACCTACTAACCTGTACGTCTTCAGTGCTGTAGGTAACTGGAGCTCTTGCAGAAAACCCACACAGGGCATGTGAAGAACGTACAAACTCTGTACAGACAGCACCCATACTCAGGATCTAACCCGGGTCTCTGGCGCTGGAAGGCAGCAACACTGCCGCGCGCCACAAAGAGCGGAAGGGACAGACAATGTTTTCGGATGGGAGCCTTCTTCAGATTTTCATTAATCATAGTTGGTTCGATTAATTGAGGGGATAGCGTGGAGTGTTGGCGAGGACTTCAGCAATAACTGATAGGTCCCAAACGCCAAAACAGTTGATAATCTCAGTCAAATACCCTGGAGGCAAATGAAGAGGAGTAAATCTGTTTCAGAATCAATTCACCAACAGAGCGCACAGGTCCAGGGACCTCGACATTCCTTTCGGGTGAGGCAGAGGTTCACGTGCATCTCCTCCAACCTCATCTACTGTATCTGCCATCCAGGTGTGGATATGTGTATATGTGTATATATATATATATATATTAGGGGAGACCAAACACAGGCAGACTCGGCGATCGCTTCACTCAACAGTCCGCCTTAAACTACATGCTCTCCCAGTTGCCAAACACTTTAACTCCCCTTCCCATTCCCATCCTGACCTCTCTGTCCGAGGTCTCCTTCAGTATCAGAGAGAGGCCAAATGTAAATTGGCGGAACAGCGCCTCATATTTCACTTTGGCAGTTTACAACCCAGCGGTATTAATTTTGATTTCTCTAACTTGCATCCCCTCTATCCGTCCCTCCCCCACCATCGTAATACTAGCTTTGTTGTCGTCCTGTCGAATTTCACGGTCTGTATAACTCGTTATCACCTATCCCACAGTCATCAATGGACCATTGTGGGATTCACATTTCAATGATTGTCGTTGCTGTCTGCATTTCTTTCATTCATTTGTTCTAAGTATCGTCCATATCTCTCATTCCTCCTTTTCCCTGACTGTCAGTCTGAAGAAGGACCTTGACCCGAAACGTCACCTATTCCATTTCTCCAGAGATGCTGCCTGATGCGCTGAGTTACTTTCGCTTTTAATATCTGTCTTCAGTTCATTTTATCATGTCGCACTGGTACCATGGAACATTAAGCTACCTGCCTGACCCTCCATTAACTATATTTCTGCAAGGGCTATAATATCCCAGTCCCATGTACTTATTCACGTCCAGTTCGACGACCTTACTTGTCCGGCCTCTTTTACTGAAATAAATGTAATTTAATCTGACTCCCTTTGCTCGCTCCCTGCCCTGCTGCTGCCTGACACATATACTGAACTTACTGTTGCTGACTTTGCAGTCAACTTGCAGCTTCCACTTGCCTCACGACTGCTTTGAATCCCACACCACTGCCAATCTATTTGAAACCTTCCCTGGTATCGTGAGCAAATCTGCCTGCCAGAATATTTGTCACCCTCCAGTTCAGGTGTAACCCGTCCCTCTTGTGCAGGTCACTGCAGCCGCAGAAAAATCCCAATAATCCAATAATCTGACTCCCTGCTCCAACCTTTCAGCCATGCATTCATCTGTCCCATCTCCCTATTCCTATCCTCACAGAATATCCTTCTTTTCCCCTGACTATCGAGTGTCCTATCACTGTAGCCTGACTGGCCTCATTCATCCCCACTGTGCCACAGAGCTAGTCCTAGCAGCACAGATCTGGATGTTGCTTTCTGTTGAAACATCACTGCTTTCCCCACCCAACAGTTACAATTACCCATGACTACAAACACATTGATTTTACACCCTTCCTCATTCAGCCGACATGTTTGGTCTACTCTTCCATGCTGACTATTGAGAGGCAGACAGTATAATCCCGTCATAGTGATCGTCCATTAACCCCACTGGCCCCTCTCGAAATTCCCCTCCTGTCTCTGTCTACTCATCCCACTGGATTTTACTGTCCTTATTTCTACATAGGAGTCACAGCCCACCAGTAACTGTGGATCTCAGCCCCCTACATCACTAGATTAAATCCTGAGTAGCCCCGGTGCATCTATCAGCAAACGTCACTCAGTTCCACCCAATGCCCTCCCAGCCCTCTCTGTTACAGAGACAGACACATTTATCTCTTCCTCTGTTCCAATCAAGGATGCCAGAGCTAAAATATCAGCCATTTCTCTTTCCACAGATGCTGTCTGGCCTGCTCAGTTTTCCCACCATGTCCTACATTTCTTCACATTGACATCAGAGTTGCCGCTTCTCATCAACAGCACGGCCATGACACTGGTTCCCAGTGAGTCTCACTGCCAGCAGTCGTCGGGCACAAAATTACTTGTCACCAACTGTACTCACTCCTGTCACTCACAGTCTTTGGATAAACTTGCACGTCACACAAATGACATGTTTTCACTCAGATCAACCCGTTTTGTCACACTACTTGCCAATGCACAATTCAACAATCTTGGACACACAGATATTGTAAAATATTCAGATTTCTTCAGATAAACTGTCCTTCAAACCCCTTCAATTTCCAACCCCGCAGACCAGACACTGTGTGAACCGTCTCTGCACTCCCTCTATTGCACCAATATCCTACCTATGATCGATCTGGACATAATATTCAAGATGCCATCTCACTGGGGCTGATCGTGATTTCAATGAGATATCTCTACACTGATCACAAACCCTAGTCACAGGGCAAAATACAAATCTTCTCCTGAACTACATGCTGAGCCTGCATGTTCACGTTCATCACTTTAGGTGCAGGAGTAGGCCTTTCGACCCTTCGAGCCAGCACTGCCATTCAATGTGATCATGGCTGATCATTCTCAATCAGTACCCCGTTCCTGCCTTCTCCCCATACCTTCTGGCTCCGCTATCCTTAAGAGCTCTATCTAGCTCTCTCTTGAATGCATTCAGAGAATTGGCCTCCACTGCCTTCTGAGGCAGAGAACTCCACAGATTTACAACTCTGACTGAAAAGATTTTTCCTCATCTCTGTTCTAAATGGTCTACCCCTTATTCTTAAACTGTGGCCCCTGGTTCTGGACTCCCCCAACTTTGGGAACATGTTTCCTGCCTCTAACGTGTCCAACCCCTTAATAATCTTATATGTTTCGATAAGATCCCCTCTCATCCTTCTAAATTCCAGTGTATACAAGCCTAGTCGCTCCAGTCTTTCAACATATGACATCCCCACCATTCCGGGAATTAACCTAGTAAACCTACGCTGCAGGCCCTCAATAGCACGAATATCCTTACTTAAATTTGGAGACCATAACTGCACACAGTACTCCAGGTGCGGTCTCACTAGGGCCTTGTACAACTGCAGAAGGACCTATTTGCTCCTATACTCAACTCCTCTTGTTATGAAGGCCAACATTCCATTGGCTTTCTTCATTGCCTGCTGTACTTGCATGCTTCCTTTCAGTGACTGATGCACTAGGACACGCATTGTAGACCCCCTTTACCTAACTTGACACCATTCAGATAATAATCTGCCTTCCTATTCTAACCACCAAAGTGTATAACCTCACATTTATCCACATTAAACTGCATCTGCCATGCATCCGCCCACTCACACAACTTGTCCAAGTCACCCTACAACCTCATAGCATCTTCCTCACTGTTCACACTACCACCCAGCTAGTATCATCTGCAAATTTGCTAATAGTACTTTTAATCCCTTCATCCAAGTCATTAATGTATATTGTAAATAGCTGCGGTCCCAGCACCGAGCCTTGCGGTACCCCACCAGTTTCAGGGCCTGCCATTCTGAAAGGGACCCATTTATCCCCACTCTTTTCTTTCTGTCTGTCAACCAATTTTCTATCCATGTCAGTACCCTACCCCCAATACCATGTGCTCTAATTTTGCCTACTAATAACCTATGTGGGACCTTGTGGAAGGCTTTCTGAAAGTCGAGGTACACCACATTTACCGGCTCTCCCCTGTCAATTTTCCTAGTTACATCCTCAAAAATCTTAGTTACATCCTCAAAAGATGCTAGTGGCTAGTGGAATCAAGGGATATGGGGAGAAGGCAGGCTTACTGGTTATTGATTATTGATCGTGGACGATCAGCCACAATCACAATGAATGGCGGAGCTAGCTCGAAGGGCCGAATGGCCTCCTCCTGCACTTATTTTCTATGTTTCTATGACCCTTCTTGTGTCTCGACCCGAAACATCACCCATTCCTTCTCTCCAAAGTTGCTGCCTGTCCCGCTGATTTACTCCAGATTTTTGTGTCTATCTCCCATGTCCATCTACAACAATGAGTCCACCATTTTCTGCGCAAGTCCTGCCCGAGTTGCCTGACGAATATTCAACACGTCACTCTTGTCAGAGTTAAATTCCATCCAACAATCATTTGAAGGCAGGAACGGGGTACTGATTGAGAATGTTCAGCCATGATCACATTGAATGGCGGTGCTGGCTCGAAGGGCCGAATGGCCTACTCCTGCACCTATTGTCCACACCTCCCCAGGTGTTCCAGATCCATTCGTAAACTCAGAAAGCCTTCCTTACAGTCCCTGTGGCATTACTGAGTGAAATGGAGAACACGGCACAGCAATAGGCCATTCGGCCAACTTACTCATGCTGACCAAGATACTCATCGACACCAGTTGCAACAGCTCGCGTTTGTGCGTCTCTCTGATTCCGTTTAACTGGTGTATTGGAAATGTGTGTCTGGGTCTCGTATCCGAGGCCCTGAAACTGATGTGCTGCCGGTGTCTATGTGCACTGTAACGTACCTTGTGAGTGAGGGACGGAGCGGCTGCTCTATTCCTTGTGCCACGGAGGAGGAAAAATAATTGATTGAAGAATTTTCCTGTGGAACGGATAAAGAAATTGGATAATTGAGGGTGAGATAAAAGGCAGCTACTTGTGTGAAGGTGGTGGATTAATTGCTTCATTGTGAGGGGCTGCGGAAGGCGACTGCTTAAAAAGTATCCCTCACACACAAAGTGAGCCGCTCTTCGTAAAACTGCCCCCACCCTGAGTGTCCGGCTCTGTGTTCACTGATCACTGTCCAGTGACAACCCCATACGGGGAGAATTAAACAAAACCAGGAACTCTCCATCCTGGTCTGAGGCGAAGGAACAACAGCAGTTATAATGGGTGACTTCAATCTACATATAGATTGGGTGAACCAAACTGGCAGGGGTGCTGAGGAAGAGGATTTCTTGAAATCTTTGAGAGATGGTTTTCTAAACCAACATGTCGAGGAACCAACGAGAGAACAGGCCATTCTAGACTGGGTATTGAGTAATGAAGAAGGGTTAGTTAGCAGTCTTGTTGTGCGAGGCCCTTTGGGCAAGAGTGATCATAATATGGTAGAGTTCTTCATTAGGATGGAGAGTGACAAAGTCAATACAGAAACAAGTGTTCTGAACTTAAAGAAAGGTAACTTTGAGGGTATGAGGCGTGAATTGTCCAAGATAGACTGGCGTTTGATGCTGAAAGGGTTGACGGTGGACATGCAATGGAAGGTATTTAAAGGTCGCATGGATGAACTACAACAAGTGTTCATCCCAGTTTGGCAAAAGAACAAACCAGGAAAGGTAGTGCATCCGTGGCTAACAAGGGAAATCAAGGATAGTATTAAAACAAAAGATGAAGCATACAGATTAGTCAGAAAAAGTAGCATACCAGAGGACTGGGAGAAATTTAGAGTCCAGCAGAGGAGGACAAAGGGCTTAATTAGGAAAGGGAAAATAGATTATGAGGGAAAACTGGCAAGGAACATAAAAACTGACTGCAAAAGCTTTTATAGATATGTCAAGAGAAAAAGATTAGTTAAGACAAATGTAGGTCCCTTGCAGTCGGAAACAGGTGAATTGATCATAGGGAACAAGGAGATGGCAGACCAATTGAACAAATACTTTGGTTCTGTCTTCACTAAGGAAGACATAAACCGTCTGCCGGAAATAGCGGGGGACCGGGGGTCTAATGAGATGGAGGAACTGAGGGAAATCCAGGTTTGTCGGGAAGTGGTGTTAGGTAAATTAAATGGATTAAAGGCAGATAAATCCCCAGGGCCAGATAGGCTGCATCCCAGCGTGCTTAAGGAAGTAGCCTCAGAAATAGTGGATGCATTAGTGATAATTTTTCAAAACTCTTTAGATTCTGGAGTAGTTCCTGAGGACTGGAGGGTAGCTAATGTAACCCCACTTTTTAAAAAGGGAGGGAGAGAGAAAACGGGGAATTATAGACCAGTTAGCCTAACATCGGTAGTGGGGAAAATGCTAGAGTCAGTTATTAAAGATGTTATAGCATCACATTTGGAAAGTGGTGAAATCATCGGACAAAGTCAGCATGGATTTACCAAAGGCAAATCATGTCTGACGAATCTTATAGAATTTTTCGAGGATGTAACTAGTAGAGTGGATAAGGGAGAACCAGTCGATGTGTTATATCTGGACTTTCAGAAGGCCTTCGAAAAGGTCCCTCATAGGAGATTGGTGTACAAACTTAAAGCACACGGTATTGAGGGTTCAGTGTTGAGGTGGATAGAAAATTGGTTGGCGGACAGGAAGCAAAGAGTAGGAATAAACGGGTCCTTTTCGGAATGGCAGGCAGTGACTAGTGGGGTAACGCAAGGCTCAGTGCTGGGTCCCCAGTTATTTACAGTGTATATTAATGATTTGGACGAGGGAATTGAATGCAACATCTCTAAGTTCGCGATGACACAAAGCTGGGTGGCAGTGTTAGCTGCGAGGAGGATGCTAGGAGGCTGCAGAGTGACTTGGATAGATTAGGTGAGTGGGCAAAAGCATGGCAGATGCAATATAATGTGGATAAATGTGAGGTTATCCACTTTGGCGGCAAGAACAGGAAAGCAGAGTATAACCTGAATGGTGACCGATTGGGAGAAGGGGAGATGCAAAGTGACCTGGGTGTCATGGTGCACCAGTCATTGAAAGCAAGCATGCAGGTGCAGCAGGCAGTGAAGAAAGTGAATGGTATGTTGGCATTCATAGCAAGAGGATTTGAGTTTAGGAGCAGGGAGGTTCTGCTGTAGTTGTACAGGGCCTTGGTGAGACCGCACCTGGAGTATTGTGTGCAGTTTTGGTCTCCTAACCTGTGGAAAGACGTTCTTGCCTTAGAGGGAGTACAGAGAAGGTTCACCAGATTGATCCCTGGGATGGCGGGACTTTCATATGAGGAAAGACTGGATAGACTGGGCTTGTACTCGCTGGAATTTAGAAGACTGAGGGGGGATCGTATAGAAACATATAAAATTCTTAAGGGGTTGGAGAGGCTAGATGCGGGAAGATTGTTCCCGATGTTGGGGGAGTCCAGAACCAGGGGTCACAGCTTAAGGATAAGGGGGAAGTCTTTTAGGACCGAGATGAGAAAACATTTCTTCACACAGAGTGGTGAGTCTGTGGAATTCTCTGCCACAGAAGGTAGTTGAGGCCAGTTCATTGGCTATATTTAAGAGGGAGTTAGATGTGGCCCTTTTTGCTAAAGGGATCAGGGGGTATGGAGAGAAGGCAGGTACAGGCTACTGAGCTGGATGATCAGCCATGATCATATTGAATGGCGGTGCAGGCTCGAAGGGCCGAATGGCCTACTCCTGCACCTATTTTCTATGTTTCTATTATGTCTCAGGCAGCTTTCTCTCATTCAACCGCCCTCGCCCTGCCCGCACCCAGCCCGGGAACAACCTCTCCCTCACAACTAACTCCATGCTCTGGCCACAGCCGCTGCTCCACTCCGATTCTTCCTCCCAGCCCCCACTTCCACTGCCCAGATTCCGGACTTAGTGCGGATCTTCGAGACCACCCGCGGAGCCGTTCCCGGACCGATGCGCTGCTAGAAGCAAGCTGTTGTCAGCGACCTGCCCCCGGTCCCGGGAGCTCTCCATTCCCGGCTGCTTTAAAGCCGCTGCCGCTGCCGCTCGCTGAGGGACCGGCGCTAACAAGACTGGAGCGGAGCGCGCGTTCCCTGCCCATCAATGGGCGGGGCGATGTGACGTGAGCGCGCCTTGTGGTGACGACACAGAGCGACGCTCAGCCGGGACTTTCCCCAGTTCAATTTCCCCAGAGTCTGAGTGATGGGTCCGGGGCGGGGGCGACAGACACATATCGGTCGCAAATCCAGGTCATGGCTCATTTTGGGATCTGATTTTATTTTTAAGGGTTGTACCTGAGCCTGTCCTCCCACCCAATCCCGCAGGAACATTGAAGGAAACATAAGGAACTGCAAGTGCTAGAATCTTGCATACTTTTTCCAAGTCTTGTACACTTGTTCCAAGTCTAATTAATAGTATTTCCACTTTCGGTCGTGGCCAATCTAAATGCTACTCCTTGGTTCAATCACCCCTTCCCACACAGTGTAAATCTACTGACTCCCACAACTATCCAGCCGACACTCCTTCCCACCCTGCCTCCTGCAGAGACTGTCGCCTGCTCACAATTTTCCATCTACGCCGCATCTGCGCTCAAGAAGTGGTGTCCGATGCCAGGACAGGCGAAATGTCCTGATTCTTTAGTGAACGGGGCTTCCCCTCTTCCAACATGGATGAAGCCCTCGCACGGGTCTTCTCAGTATCCCCCAGCTCCGTTCTTACTCCCCTTCCCGCCAGTCGTAAGAGGGACAGAGTCGCCCTGGTCCTTACCTTTCACAGCATCGGCCGTCGCAAACAGCACATAATCCTCCGACATTTTCGCCACCTCCAACCGGATCCCACCACGAACCACATCTTTGCATCTCCACCCCTTTCGGCAGAGACCGTTCCTTCCGCAACTCCCAGGATAACTCATCCCTTCCCACCCAAACCACCCCCTCCGCAGGTACTTTCCCCTGCATGAGATTAAGAGGCATAGCATCCATGATGCTTTGGTTGTGTGGATTTAGAACTGACTCATTCATAGAAGATCTATGGCTGTGGAACAATGCTGACATTCTGGCTAAACATCAGATCAGTGGGGATCCGCGCTGGGTCTTCTGTTGTGTGTCGTATCTCTGAAAGCTTGGACCTACATACAGATGGCGGGGTAAAATACCGCCACGTTTAGAGGATAGTCATTGTTCTGACAGGGTGAACAAACGTGGAATGTTTTCTGCGGTGTATCGGAGATATAATAGTATTTAATGTTATGAGATGTATAAGCAGGCTAGATAGTCAGAGGTTTTCTTCTGGGTGAAAATGTCCAAAACAAGACCTACACAGGAAATGGTAGGGCTCTGGGGAGTGTTGTCGAGCAGAGGGAGAGATCTAGGTGCACAGTGCATGGTTCCTTGAAAGTCCTGTCGTAGGTGGTCAAAAAGGCGTTTGGTACATTGAGCTTCATCAGTCAGTTTTGGGAGGTCATGTTGCGGTTGAGTAAGGCGTTGGTGAGACCGCATTTGGAATATTGTGTTCAGTTTTGGGCACCATGTCCGAGGCTGAGACTCTATTCTCTGGAGCGCAGGAGAATGAGCGGTGATCTTATTGAGGTGCACAAATCATAAGAGGAATCACAGAGTCTCTTGCCCATAGGAAATGAATCGAGGACCAGAAGGCACACGTTTAAGGTGAAGGGGAAAAGGTTTAATAGGAATCTGACGTAACTTTTTTTCACACAAAGCGTGGTGAGTGTATGGAACAAGCTGCCAGAGGAGGTAGTTGAGGCGAAGATTATCTCCACGTTTAAGAAGCTGTTCGACGGGTACATAGGTAGGATCTTTCGCGTTGCAGAACCAAAATGTACGTTTGTTATCGTACACTTGGAAAGGCAGAAGAAGAGACAGCGTTATCCTCAATTATTTGCTTAGGATAATAGCTGCAGATGCTGGTACAAATCGACGGTATCACAAAATGCTGCAGTTACTCAGCGGGTCAGGCAGCATCTCTGGAGAGAAAGAATGGGTGACGTTTCGGGTCGAGACCTTTCTTCAGACTAATGTCAGGGGGGGACGGACAAAGAAAGGATTATAGGTGGAGACAGGAAGACAGTGGGGTAACTGGGAAGGGGAGGAAAGAAAGGGACAGAGGAACTATCCAAAGTTAGAGTAATCAATGTTCATACCGCTGGGCTGGAAGCTGCCCAAGCGAAATATGGGGTGCTGTTCATCCAATTTGCGGTGGGTCTCACTATGACACTGGAGAAAGCCCATGACAGAAAGGTCAGACTGGGAATGGGAGGGAGAGTTGAAGTGCTCAGCCACCGTTATATCAGGTTGGCGGACTGAGCGAAGGTGTTGAGCGGAACGATCGCCGTGCCTGCATTTGGTCTCGCCGATGTAGAGAAGCTGACATCTGGAACAGCGGATACAATAGGTGAGGTTGGAGGAGGTGCAGGTGAGCCTCCGCCTCACCTGGAAAGACTGTTTTGGTCCTTGGATGGCGTCGAGGGGGGGGGGAGCAACAGGGACAGGTGTTGCATCTCCTGCGGTTGCAGGGGAAAGTGCCTGGGGAGAGGGTGGTTGGGGTGGGAATGGACGAGTGGACCAGGAAGTTACGGAGGGAACGGCCTCTGCGGAAAGCAGAAAGGGGAGGAGATGGGAAGATGTGGCCAGTAGTGGGATCCCGTTGGGGGTGACGGAAATGTTGGTGGATAGTTTGTTGGATAGGTTAGCTGATGGGGTGGAAGTTGAGGACAAGGGGGACTCTGTCCTTGTTTTACGAATGGCGGGCGAGGGGGATCAAACGCTGAGCTGTGGGATATAGAGGAGGCCCAAGTGAGAGCCTCATCTGTAAAGAATGAGGACATCTCTGATCTCCTAGTGTACAAAACACATCATCCTGGCGCAGAAGCGGCGTAGACAGAGGAATTGGGAGTAGGGTATAGATATTTTTACAGGAGACAGGGTGGGAAGAAGTGTAGTCCAGATAGCTGTGGGAGTCAGTGCGCTTGTAGTAGATATCAGTCACTAGTCTGTCTCCTGTGATGGAGATGGTGAGGTCCAGAAACCGTAGGGAGATGTCGGAGATGGTTCAAGTATAGTTAAGAACGGGATGGAAATTAGTGGTGTGCTATTTGCTTCATGATACACCTTTAAAGTTCAACCTCCTGTCGTCAAAGGAGAAAAGTGCTAGCGAGGCAAACCTCACCCAATGGCTCAGGCCTTCGAGTCCTGGCCATATCCTCACGTATCTCTGCACTTTGAAAATCAGCTGCTTAGTTTCCTGAACTGAATAACCCAAACTGCAGAATGCTCCAAGTGCGGTATCAACAACGTCTTCTACAACTAACCACGTCCTAAATTCTATGCTCATTGCCTCGAATGTTGAAGGCTAATGTACCGAAGACCTTCGCCCCAGGAGCAGAGATAGAATGAGCGCAACAAATCTGGAATCTAATTGTTTCATTGCCCATTGTTTGCGAGAACAGTCCAGTAACCGCGCATTCCCGAATATTAAATCCAGTCCACATACCATTTCTATACTTTATTCGCTCTCTAACCACATACGTGAACCGCTACCGTCATTGACCCGAAACTTTTGACCACCGGGAAAGCCGGGAGAACCGTCCACTGACCGTCGACGATGCTCAGTGTACTAAGGTGACAGAATACAAAGCCATTTAGCAAATATCTCCATGATCTCAGATGGCGCCGCCATCAAACGGCCCGACCAAATAGTAACCCTCAGTCAGGCAATTGCCCGACACACTCGGACAAGTGGAACAGAGTTCGACCGACTGAATTCTGATGCAATCGGAGCCGAAAGTTTGGTGCTGATCTGCAGACGCTGCCATCGACTATAATCACCTACAACGCACTGGAATGCGGAGCAAAGCGCTGCGAATAAAAAAGCAACGAGAGCGGGGGTCAGTGACAGCGGCAGTTTATTGAGTGCCGTTTACTCAGGATGTAACTAGTAGAGTGGATAAGGGAGAGCCAATCGATGTGTTATATCTGGACTTTCAGAAGGCATTCGACAAGGTCCCACATAGGAGATTGGTGTACAAACTTAAAGCACACGGTATTGAGGGTTCAGTGTTGAGGTGGATAGAAAATTGGTTGGCGGACAGCAAGCAAAGAGTAGGAATAAACGGGTCCTTTTCGGAATGGCAGGCAGTGACTAGTGGGGTACCGCAAGGCTCAGTGCTGGGACCCCAGTTATTTACAGTGTATATTAATGATTTGGACGAGGGAATTGAATGCAACATCTCTAAGTTTGCGGATGACACGAAGCTGGGTGGCAGTGTTAGCTGCGAGGAGGATGCTAGGAGGCTGCAGAGTGACTTGGATAGATTAGGCGAGTGGGCAAATGCATGGCAAATGCAATATAATGTGGATAAATGTGAGGTTATCCACTTTGGCGCCAAGAACAGGAAAGCAGAGT
This sequence comes from Rhinoraja longicauda, assembly GCF_053455715.1. Lineage (NCBI taxonomy): Eukaryota > Metazoa > Chordata > Chondrichthyes > Rajiformes > Arhynchobatidae > Rhinoraja > Rhinoraja longicauda. The sequence goes on from NC_135986.1 coordinate 15,981,302, forward strand.
ATTATCTGAATGGTGACCGATTGGGAGAAGGGGAGATGCAACGTGACCTGGGTGTCATGGTGCACCAGTCATTGAAAGCAAGCATGCAGGTGCAGCAGGCAGTGAAGAAAGCGAATGGTATGTTGGCATTCATAGCAAGAGGATTTGAGTTTAGGAGCAGGGAGGTTCTTCTGCAGTTGTACAGGGCCTTGGTGAGACCGCACCTGGAGTATTGTGTGCAGTTTTGGTCTCCTAACCTGAGGAAAGACGTTCTTGCCTTAGAGGGAGTACAGAGAAGGTTCACCAGATTGATCCCTGGGATGGCGGGACTTACATACGAGGAAAGACTGGATAGACTGGGCTTGTACTCGCTGGAATTTAGAAGACTGAGGGGGGATCTTATAGAAACATATAAAATTCTTAAGGGGTTGGAGAGGCTAGATGCGGGAAGATTGTTCCCGATGTTGGGGGAGTCCAGAACCAGGGGTCACAGCTTAAGGATAAGGGGGGAGTCATTTAGGACCGAGATGAGAAAACATTTCTTCACACAGAGAGTGGCGAGTCTGTGGAATTCTCTGCCACATGGATTTGTGCCTGGAAGGTCATGTTTGACTAATCTTCTTGAATTTTTTGAAGAGGTTACCAGGGAAATTGAAAAGGGTAAGGCTGTGGATGTTGTCTATATGGACTTCAGTAAGGCATTTGACAAGGTTCCACATGGAAGGTTGATTAAGATGGTTAAATCGTTGGGTATTAATAGTGAGGTTGCAAGATGGATTCAACAATGGCTGAATGGGAGATACCAGAGGGTAATGGTTGACAATTGTATGTCAGGTTGGAGGCCAGTGTCTAGTGGAGTACCCCAAGGATCTGTGTTGGGTCCACTGTTGTTTGTCATTTACATTAATGATCTGGATGATGGTGTGGCAAATTGGATTAGTAAATATGCAGATGATACTAAGATAGGTGGAGTAGTTGATAGTGAGGTAGATTTTCAAAGTCTACAGAGAGACTTGGGACTTTTGGAAGGGTGGGCTGAAAGATGGCAGATGGAGTTTAATGCTGATAAGTGTGAGGTGCTGCATTTTGGTAGGACAAATCAAAATAGGACGTACAGGGTAAATGGTAGGGAATTGAGGAATGCAGTGGAACAGAGGGATCTGGGAATAACTGTGCATTGTTCCCTGAAGGTGGAATCTCATGTGGTTAGGGCGGTGAAGAAGGCGTTTGGTATGCTTGCCTTTATAAATCAGAGCATCGAGTATAGAAGTTGGGATGTAATGTTAAAATTGTACAGGGCATTGGTGAGGCCGAATCTGGAGTATGGTGTGCAGTTCTGGTCGCCAAATTATAGGAAGGATGTCGACAAATTGGAGAGGGTACAGAGGAGATTTACTAGAATGTTGCCTGGGTTTCAGCACTTAAGCTACAGAAAGAGGTTGAGCAGGTTGGGTCTTTATTCTTTGGAGCGTAGAAGGTTGAGGGGGGACTTGATAGAGGTTTTTAAATTTTTGAGAGGGACGGACAGAGTGGGGAAGATTCCAACAAGGGGACACAGCTTCAGAATTGCGGGACAAAAGTTTAGGGGTAACATGAGGGGTAACAGTAAAGAAGTTACCCCTCATGTTACCCCTAAGGGGTGGTGCCTGTATGGAATGGGCTTCCGGTGGAAGTGGTGGAGGCAGGCTCGATTTTATTATTTAAGAGTAAATTGGATAGGTATATGGATAAGAGGGGATTAGAGGGTTATGGTCTGAGTGCAGGTAGATGAGACTAGGTCAGGGAAAGTGGTCGGCGTGGACTGGTAGGGCCGAACGGGCCTGTTTCCGTGCTGTAGTTGTTATATGGTTATATGGTTATATGGTTATATGGTTTGGCAACGTTGAGTTGAATTTTGAAATAAGCGACCACATAAAGGGGATAAACCAGTATCACTTATTCCACGCACCAGGTCGTTCATACGGGCGCGAAACCAAGCAATAAGTTCAGTCCGATGAAAATTCAAGATTTATTCCTGTTTTATTTGGGTATATTTTTGGTTTACCGAATTATTCTGCTTAATACAGTGGTTTGAATATAAATTGGTGGTGGAGTTGTCCTCATTCTTTAGGAATCGGGGGTTCCCCTCTTCCATTATAGATGAGGCTCTCACTAGGGTCACCTCGATATCCCGCAGCTCCGCTCTTGCTCCCCCCCCCCCCCCCCCCCCCCACCCATTCGCAACAAGGACGGAGTCCCCTTTGTCCTCACCTTCCACAACATCAGCCGTCGCATAAAACAAATTATACTCCAACACCTCCAACGTGATCCCACTACTGGCAACATCTTCCCATCTCCACCCCTTTCTGCTTTCCGCAGAGACCGTTCCCTCTGCAATTTCCTGGTCAACACGTCCCTTCCCACCCAAACCATTCCCTCCACAGGCACTTTCCCCTGCAACTGCAGGAGATGCAACACCTGTCCCTTTACCTCACCCATCGACTCCATCCAAGGACCCCGAGAGTCTTTTCAGGTGAGGCACAGGTTCACTTGCACCTCCTACAAACTCATCTACGGAATCCGCTGTTCCAGATGTCAACTTCCGTACATCGGCGAGACCAAGCGCAAACTCAGCGATCGTTTCACTGAACACCTCCGCTCAGTCCGCCTGAACCTACCAGATCTCCCGGTTGCTCAGCACTTTAACTCCCCATCCCATTCCCAATCTGACCTTTCTGTCCTGGGCTCCTCCATTGCCAACGCAAATTGGAGGAACAGCACCTCATATTTCACTTGGGTAGCTTACACCCCAGCGGTATGAACATTGACCTCTGTAAATTCAAATACCCCTTGCTTTCCCTCTCTCCCCTTCACCTCCCCATTCCCAGTTCTCCCACCAGTCTTACTGTCTCCGACTACATTCTATCTCTGTCCTACCCACTCTCCTGACATCAGTCTGAAGAAGGGTCTCGTCCCGAAACGTCACCCATTCCTTCACTCCAGAGATGCTGCCTGACCCGCTGAGTTACTCCAGCATTGCGTGTCTGCCTTCGATTTAAACCAGCATCATCAGTTCTTTCCGACACATTCTTATCACAAGGCATTTTCATGATCTTAAGTAAAACACTCCTAATTTGCACAAAACGCTCTTCGCCATAAAATTGGAAATTTGAACTCCATCCAGGAGAAAGCTGCTCCCTTGATTCGCATCCAATCAAGTTCACAATATATTCACCGCGCACCTTTGGCATGAGGTGGTGCAATGTGTATCAGTGTGTATTTCCTCTTATAAAACATGGCAGTTCCTGTCCAGGACCACTGGAATAACATCCCCCAAACCTGCGACCACAGCCACTAACAACATCAAGGACAGTGCACGTGCGAGGCATCGCGCTCAGCACCTGCGCCCAAGCCGCACACCGCCGTGACTTGGAGAAATTCAGCAGGCTCTGCAGCATCTGCGAAGGGAATGAATTGTCATAGTTGCGGATCAATACAGTAGAAGAGAACTAGGTCAGGAAAAAAAGACAAGGCAAGCAAGGGGGACCATATGATGTCGGGAGAGTAAATGACAAAAAAAAACAAGGAAAGACGTAACGTTCACAACAGAACAACATAACGCACTCGTTTACGTGATACTCACTAGCAGAGTGACGCAGCGGGAGCGTGCTGGGCCCATAACACAGAGGTCGATAGATCGAAACTATCCTCTGCTATTTAACTCGGCTTTTATTTTCCATTCCGCATTTGCATTCCGCATTTGCACATTTCTTTCACATCCACAAATAAAACCGGTAAAGATGGTTAAAACGATGATAAACCAATGACAGCCGCGCGGATAACAGTGGGGATATTCCCGAGGAGCAGAGGGAATGAATGGGTCTTAGAGCGCAAAGGAGAGGGTGCAGGTGATGCACCAACATGTTGCCCGAGGTAGAGCGGATCGGTCAAAAGGCAAGACTGGAAAGATTGGGTTTATTGTCCAGTGAGCCGAGTCTGCAAGAGACCTGATTGGGGTTCACCTACTGATGAGGGGCTTCGGAAGGTCATTCCATCCCCACGCCGCGTCCACGGAAGTTGAAATCTGGATCCGACCCGATGTGTGGGTGGTGGGGTTTCTCACAGTGTTTATGTATCTCTCGCCCTTGAATCACCAAGGCATTGAAGATAGAGTCGGTACTGTTAAACGCGTTCAGTGCGGATGGATACTTGATGGTCGGTATGGATATTTGGGACCGAAAGGCCTGTTTCTGCGCTGTCTATGGTACATCTCTCAGTGCAGAAGTCTGTGTCGGAATGAAGGGGGAAAGGGGGGAGAGATTCCACGGGAGAAACATAGAAAGACAGCTGGCGATGACGAGATTAGCGTTACTCGGTGTGAATTGATCGCATTGTCGTGTTGGGATGTGTCCGAGTTTGCTCTGGGAATCTGCAACAGAATGATAACAGGAATCTGCGCTGATCCGCTGATGGATTTACCAAATGGCGATGTAATCGCATTCAAAGGGAGCGAAAGATCCGAGAGGATTTAAGAAGTTGCACGTGAATTTGCCGTAACAGTCCTCTCTGCCCATCGAGCTCTGCACAAATCGTGTTCTGTATTAAGTTCGTTTCTATCATTTCCAATGTTAGAGAAGTAAAATTGCTCAAATTGCGATGGCCGGGAATCGAACCCGGGTCAACTGCTTGGAAGGCAGCTATGCTCACCACTATACCACCATCGCTGTGAGGTGCCGCAGTATATTCGGGTGCCGAATGATCTCCAGCACCATGTGGCTTTGTGTCTTGATGATCAGTCCCCGCGCTCTTTCCTGACGGGTCATTTCTCACACTGTTGCAATTCCATCTGTACTGATACCCCCTCCCTCGACTCTGTCCAGGAACCCCGACAGTCCTTTCAGTTTAGGCGAAGGTTCACTTGCACTTCATCCAAACTCATCCATTGTATCCGTTTTTCAACATGTGGACTCTTATACATCGGCAGGACCAAAAGTAGACTGGGCGATCGTTCCGCTGGACACCTTCGCTCAGTCCGCCTGGACCTACCTGATCTCCGGGTTGCCAAACACTTTAATTTCCCTTCCTATTCCCACATTGACCTTTCTGTCCTAGGCCTCCTCCATTGTCAGAGTGAGGCTAATCGCAAATTGTATGAACAGCATCTCATATTTCCCTTGGGCATCTTACAACTCAGTTGTATGAATATTGATTTATCTAACAAAGTAACCCCTGCACTTCCTCTCTCTCCATCCCTCCCCCACGGAAGTCGCGTTGTCACCTTCCAAAGAGCTAACAATGGCTTGTTTCCTTTATCATCGTTACTTTTTTGCATTCATTTGTTCTATATCTCTCTACATCACTATCTATATCTCCCGTTTTGCTTTCCCCTGATTAGTCTGAAGAAGGGCCTCGACCCGCAACATCCCCCATTCCTTCTCTCCAGAAATGCTGCCTGTCCCGCTGAGTTACTCCGGCATTGTGTGTCCACGGTTTAAATCAGCATCTGCAATTCCTTCCTACACATCCCAGTTTCAAGGAACTGTGTACTTGCACTCCTAGATCCTTATGTTCTACAACACTCCCCAGGGGCCTGTCATTTACTGTTCAGGACCTGCGCTAGTTTAACTTACCAAAGTGCACCAGCTCGCACTTTCCTGCATTAAACTCAAATAATAATTCCCCAGCCCAATTGCCGAACTGATAAGGTACTGCTGTAATTTTCTATTGAAGAATAACTGCAGATGCTGGTTCAAATCGAACGTATCACAAAATGCTGGAGTAACTCAGCGGGTCAGGCAGCGTCTCATGAGAGAAAGAATGGGTGACGTTTCGGGTCCAGACCCTTCTTCAGAATGATGTCAGGAGAGGGGTTGGAACAAAGATAGGATGTAGTGGGAGACGGAAAGACAGTGGGAGAAATAGAAAGGGGGAGGGTAAAGGGAGGGACAGAGAAACTATCTGATGTTGGAGAAATCAATGTTCATACCGCTGGGGTATAAGCTGCCCAAGCGAAATATGAGATGCTGTTCCTCCAATTTGTGGTGGGCCTCACTATGACAATGGAGGACGCCCATGACAGAAAGGTCAGACTGGGAGTGGGAGGGGGAGTTGAACTGCTCAGCCACCGGGAGATCGGGTTGGTTAAGGCAGACTGAGCGAAGGTGTTGAGTGAAACGATCGCCGAGCCTGCGCTTGGTCTCGCCGATGTAGAGAAGTTGACACCTCAAACAGCGGATACAATAGATGAGGTTGGAGGAGGTAAAGGCGAACCTCTGTCTCAACTGGAAAGACTGTTTGGGTCCTTGGATGGAGTCGAGGGGGTAAGTAAAGAGACAGGTGTTGCATCTCCTGCGGTTACTGGGGAAAGTACCTGGGGAGGGGGTGGTTTTGGGTTGGCAACGGACGAGGGGGGCAGGTTGTTACGGAGGGAACAGTTTCTACAGAAAGCAGAAAGAGGAGGAGATGGGAAAACGTGGCCAGTAGTGGGATCCCGCTGGAGGTGATGGAAATGTTGGAGAATAAGATGTTGCATACGCTGGCTGATGGGGTGGTAGCTCAGGACAAGGGGGACTCTATCCTTGTTACGAATGGGGATAGGGGGTGCAAGAACGGAGGTGCGGGATATAGAGGAAGCCCTGGTGAGAGCCGTATCTATAATGGAAGAAGGGAACCCCCGTTTCTTAAAGAATGAGGACCTCTGATGGCCTAGTATGAAACATCTCAACCTGGGTGCAGATGTGGCGTAGATGGAGGCATTGGGAGAAGGGGATAGTTTTTATTGGAAACAGGGTGGGAAGAAGTGTAGTCAAGATAGCTGTGGGAGTCAGTAGGTTTGTAGAAGATGTCAGTCACTAGTCTGTCTCCTGTGATGGAGATGGCGAGATCCAGCAACGGTAGGGAGATGTCCGAGATGGTTCAAGTATATTTAAGAGCAGGATGGAAATTAGTGGTGACATTTACGAAGTCTGTGAGTTCTGCATGGGTACAAGAGGTAGCACCAATGCAGTCGTCAATGTAGCGGAGGTAGAGTTCGGGATGGGGCCAGTGTACGCCTGGAACCGGGATTGTTCGACGTGCCCTACAAAGAGGCAGGCGTAGCTAGGGCCCATGTGAGTGCCCATAGCTGTGCCTCGAATTTGGAGTAAGTGGGAGGAGTCAAAGGAGTAGTTGTGGAGGGTAAGAGCCAGCTCTGCTAGGCGGAGGAGAGTATTGTTAGATGGAGATTGGCTGGTTCTATGGTCGAGGAAGAAACGGAGGGCTTCAAGACCATCCTTCTGCGGGATGGAGGTGTAGAGTGACTGGACATCCATGGTAAAGACGAGGGAGTGGCGGCCTGGAAACCGGAATTTATTGAGGAGACGGAGAGCATGTGAGGTGTCTTGGACATAGGTGGGTAGGGATTTCACGGTGGGGGGGGGGGGGGGGGGGATAGGATAGAGTCGAGGTAGGTGGAAATTGATTCGTTGGGACATGAACAGGCAGAAACAATGGGTCTGCCAGGACAGTTCTGTTTGTGGATTTTAGGGAGAAGGTAAAATCGGGCGGTGCGGGTCTGGGGAATGATAACGCTGGAGGAATTACAGGGCAGATCGCCGGAATTGGTGAGATCAGTGATAGTGTAAGTGATTAAGGTCTGGTGCTCGTCAGTGGGGTCATGGTCCAAGGATAAGTAGGAGGAGGTGTCAGAGAGTTGTCGTCTGGCGTCAGTCCGGTAGAGGTCAGCGCGCCAGACTACCACGGCACCTGATCACCCCTCTTCCTGCTGCTCTCGAATGTAAAATGCCCGAGCCTGCCCAACCTTTCTGTACAACTCAGACCCTTAACGTCTGGCAACATTCTCGTTCATCTTCTCTGCACTCTTCCCATCGTGACAATATCATTGAAGACAAACTACGGAAAGATGGTAAAGCAACAGTGTTGGCGTAGTGGGCATATGTAACTTCCCCAATACTCAAAAGACATGCTCAGTACAAAAGACATGGAAGGGGTAGAATGTATTTATTTTATTTGATACATCCAAGAAAGTTTCCTGAAACAGTATCTGGATAGTGCAACTCGAGGAGGGATCAGACTGGACCATGTACGGAGAAACAAACATGGCCAGATGACTGGTGTTTCAGTGGATAATATTATCCGGTGGAAGTGGTGGAGGCTGGCTCGATTTTATTATTTAAGAGTAAATTGGATAGGTATATGGATAGGAGGGGATTAGAGGGTTATGGTCTGAGTGCAGGTAGATGAGACTAGGTCAGGGAGAATGGTCGGCGTGGACTGGTAGGGCCGGACAGGCCTGTTTCCATGCTGTAGTTGTTATATGTTATATATGTTATATGTTATATGTACCGTCAGCACATACATACTTTAAGATAGTCATGAGTAAGGATAAGTCTGGATCTTGGGGTAACATATTGGGGTAAGCCATTAAGAGCAGGAGCTAGCGAGAAACAAAATGGGAGAATATTATTAGATAGGTCCACATGCGAGTCGATTAAAGTGTAGTTGTTCAGAATTCAGTTCCAGTATAGTCCTGTAAGGAGGAAGGATGAGGAGGCAAGTTAACGGAACTATAAATGACCAAGGACCGTGCAAATTTGATCAATACGTTAAATAATGTTCATATAATGTAGAGACAGATGAATTCAGACGGGTAACATGAGGATTAGAAAGCAAGCTAGAAAAAAACAAGTCAGCAGTTCGAAGGGTCAAAAGTTCCCGTGAAATGTCACTGACGTCGGATTAAAGAAAATCCCAAGGCTTTTTGTACGGATTTGAACCGTTGTGTGGACCGAGCTGAAACTATCACTCCGCACCGTGTTGCTCCGCGTTAGAAATGCGGCACCTGACCATGACGCAATAAGACAGAATACAATGCATCTGGAGAAATTTGCGGGAGTGTTCGGAATCATGTCAGATTGATTTAAACATCGGAGAAAGCAAAGACGCTGGCGCACCTTTATCGTGGTGGTATCTACTTGCTGGGCCCAGAACAGGTGGGGCTCGCGGTGGATGAACGTGAGGGGGGAGGGGAAGACAATGAGGACCCGGCTTGGGGGGACCGCCGTGAGGGATGGTGGGAGAACAAGGGGGACCCGGTGTGGGGGAGGGGGGTTCTCTAGTCTAGTCAAGTCAAGTCAAGTCAAATTTATTTGTCACATACACATACACGATGTGCAGTGAAATGAAAGTGGCAATGCCTGCGGGTTGTGCACAAAAAAGAATTACAGTTACAGCATATAAATAAAGTTAATAAGTTACTATTGGTGTCGACAAAAATTTAGTCTCTGGGGTTATAAAAGTTGACAGTCCTGATGGCCTGTGGGAAGAAGCTCCGTCTCATCCTGTCCATTTTCGCAGCGTGACAGCGGAGGCGTTTGCCTGATCGTAGCATCTGGAACAGTCCGTTACTGGGGTAGCAGGGGTCCCTCATGATCTTGCTTGCTCTGGATCTGCACATCCTGATGTATATGTCCTGCAGGGGGACGAGTGTAGTTCCCATGGTGCGTTCTGCCGAACGCACTACTCTCTGCAGGGCCATCCTGTCCTGGGCAGAGCTGTTCCCAAACCAGACTGTAATGTTGCCGGACAGGATGCTCTCTACAGCCCCAGAGTAGAAGCAATGAAGGATCCTCAGAGACACTCTGAATTTCCTCAGTTGTCTAAGGTGGTAAAGGCGCTGCTTAGCCTTACCCACCAGTGCGGCAATGTGCGTTGCCCACATCAGATCCTCTGTGATGCGGACTCCCAAGTATTTAAAACTGCTCACCCTATCCACAGTAGACCCATTTATATCCAGTGGCGTGTACGTCCTTGGATGTTTAGCCCTTCTGAAGTCCACAATCAGCTCCTTTGTTTTAGTGACATTCAAGTGGAGGCTATTGTCCTGACACCAGAGTGCCAGATCAGCCACCTCCTCCTGGTAGGCCTTCTCATCGTTGTTGGAGATCTGGCCGACCACCACAGTGTCATCAGCAAACTTGATGATGGAGTTTGAGCTGAACCTGGCCCCACAGTCATGTGTGTACAGGGAGTACAGTAGGGGGCTAAGGACGCGGCCCTGGGGGGGATCCTATGTTCAGGGTGAGGGAGCTAGATGTGTGTTCCCCCATCCTGACCACTTGGGGCCTGGCAGTGAGAAAGTCCAGGACCCAGGCACACAGAGGGGTGCTAAGCCCCAGTTCCAGCAGCTTCTCAACCAGTCTGCTGGGGACTATTGTTTTGAATGCTGAACTAAAGTCAATGAACAGCATCCTCACATAACCCCCTAGCTGTCCAGATGAGTGAGAGCGGTGTGTAGAACCTGGGAGACCGCATCATCCGTGGACCTGTTCGGACGGTATGCGAACTGTAGTGGGTCCATGTTGCGAGGAAGGAGGGCGCAGATGTGCTTCTTGACTAGCCTCTCAAAGCATTTCATGACAACCGAGGTGAGGGCCACCGGTCGGTAGTCATTTAAACACGCTGGAGAATCTCTAGTCTAGATTCCTCTGCCCATGGGATAAGTCTGCGTTCGTTTGTTTCTTTGTTCATTTGTTCCGGTGAAGGCGCTGTGCACAGGACAGGCAGCCAACTGTCGCTTGTTTTCACTTTGAATTTCAAGTTATTGTGTACCTTGTGTGTTGTGACTGTCGGCAGACCAATTTCCCTCCGGGGATGAATAAAGTTTTATCGTATCGTATCGGATGTATCGCATCCAGGATGTTAACGCCAGGAATTTGATGCCATTACTTCCCTTCATCATCGACCCTCAATCTAAATAGGTGCTGCTAAATTAGATCACTGTACAATTGGTGGTTGGTGGCCGACACTGGATGCGGTGGGCCGAAGAGCCTGATTCTGTCTTAAATAACTTTGATTATTTAATCAAACAATGACTTGCAATATAGACCCGCGATGCCTTTAAGAGGGGAATTTTTTGAGCGTTCGCTGAAGACAGAAGCACATTCACTGGTTGATTGGAACCAGGCGCATCCACGAGATTCACGCGGGAATGCGGGAGGCGGCGGACTCTGGGCCTGCGGCTGATTGGGTCATTCATTGAGTGGCGGTAAAAGAGCGCCGGGTGAAAAAGGAGGAGTCGGCTCTAGTGCATCATTCACCCGGAGACTTGGCGCGTTGAGATGGACGGGTTATGGGCACTTTGTTTGGCTTTTGCTGCAACCTATTCAGCGCAGCCGCCCTCTCTGCATCTCCCGGCCGATAAATGTTGGCTGTCTCCTCAATTCCGCAAAGACTGCGGGTTTGTGGGGATTTCTGGCCGCGAGTGCGTGCAGAGAGGCTGCTGCTTAGATGCAGATAGTGCGCATATTCCGCCGTGTTTCTATTCAGCCGCATCTGTGCGGGGCAGGGAGCTGGTCAAATTGGGTTGCATTGGAGAGGGTGTAGATGGGAGCTATAGTTTGTGACCTGTTGTACCGGGTCTCGACTCTACCGTGCATTATCTAACAGCCTTTCATTGCCCATTCCACAGTGTGCACAAAGGACGGGCAGATTCTGGTCGCTATCGCCAAGGATGTGACGCTGCCCCCTGTAAACCTGAGCAGGGTGTACGTGAAGAATGGGTCCGGAGCCGAGTGCCGTCTCACCGCCGCATCTACATATGTTGTGCTCTTCCAGTTCGCGCTCACCGAGTGTGGCACCACGCAGCGGGTAGGTGTTGGGGTGGGGGTCATGACAGGCGCCCGCGCAGGCACTGATGGTCTTTTGTTTCATGTAGATGTACGGAGGGAAGGTGGTTTATGAAACGGACGTGTTGGGACAGTTTGAGATCTTGCATGGAGCTCTGTCCTCGGTGAGCCGGGATAGTCCGTTCAGGTGAGTTTGGGAACGGCTTATGCGGCGAGTGGGTGTGAGGAGCCTGAAAGAGAACGGACACTTGCCGACCGGCAAGTGTCCGTTCTCTTTCAGGCTCCACGTGCAGTGGAGTTACGAGGAAAGCCAGGAGTCCGAGCTGCAGGTATAGACTCCGTATAGACTCGCTTACTCCGCCACGTCCTGCCAATGAGACCGCCCCCTTCTTCTGCAACTGCGAATAACGAGAGGTAGCGAGTGTTCCGTTGCTCAGTATCCAACTGCAGGCTCTCTGCAAATACATACTGGCCGCCCTTTTTCTTTCTCTCTGCAGATGGCAGATACCGGAGCTGGTACGTGGCCATTGACTACCCGATCGTCAGTGTGCTGCGGGACCCCGTGTTTGTGGAGGTTCGTGTGCTGAACCGCAACGACCCGACCCTTGTGCTGGTTCTCGATGACTGCTCGGCGACCCCAGGGCCCGAGCTTTATTCGGGGCTCCGCTGGGACCTCCTGGTGAACAGGTGAGGGTCGGACCGTGAGTCAGATTGGGGAAGCCATTGGTGAGTGTGAGGCCCGCTGAAGATCCTCTCGCTGTCTTTCTCTGTTGAACCCTCTGTTCCTCTGTCGCAGGTGCCCGTTTGCTGGTGACAACTACAAAACCCGCCTGGTCCCCGTGAGCGCCGCTTCCCACCTGCGCTTCCCAACGCACCATCAGCGGTTTGTAGTCAGCAGTTTCACTTTCTGGGACCGCGTTTCGGCCCGGGCTCTATGCGGAGAGGTGAGTTTCCGGCGGTTTTGCGCGGGCGCTCACTTGGCTGTGCTGCTTCCCCGAGTCTTTGGAACAGTGTGGCGGCCCCTGTTCCCCATTGACTGGAGAAGGTTTACTTCCACTGTAGAGCTGAGTTTACTCTCCAGGTTTACTTCCACTGTAGAGCTGAGGTTTGCTTTCCCTCCCACCGTGAGAACTGCGCGGCTTCCTGCAGCCCCAGTAAGTACATCTGACGGCGGGAGGGGGGGGTCGTTGATCAGGTTGCGTTGATTGCCCGCCCCTATTCCCCCTCAAGTGCAGTGAACGGCCGTGATTCGTCCGCTGCCCTCGGCTGTTCAGGGTTTAAACCGGTCCTCGGAGGATCTGCGATATTGGTAAACAGGAATGTGGCGGAAGCAGTGCGGGAACCTACTCCTTGACTGGTGGCTTTTGTTCGCGTACCGGGGGTCAGCAACTAGGTCGCCGATGCACAACGTGACCAGGGAGTGTCTGAGCCCCGCGGTCAGTTGCCGGAGATACTGACAGCTTGGTTATGGGCGGTGAGGACGTTATTCGATGCAATCAGTTACCCATGGCGGGCGGTGGAAAGACTAAGGTGACAGTTTTCCGGTAGAAATTACAGCTTCGCGTTTGTTCGTGGCGGGAGGTAACGTCGGTGAATGAACCAACATTCACAGCGCCCCAGACGTTGGTCGGACGATCGGGTAAAGTTTTCTATCCGCGCTCGCTCCCTGTCGGGACCGACTGGCCGGCACTTGGAGTAGATTATCGGGGATAAGGTCCAACTACGGCCCTAGGAGTGGCCGAATCTGGTGGCGGCCGGGGCTCGTGATATTGACTACGAGAGTGGTCCCAGATTTCATCGTCTTCTGCAGCGTGGAGGTGCTGTGAGGCTGTTAATTTTAGACCTAACCGTCGTTCTGCCACGGCTCTTCCCCCAACTGGAGAACCGACTGACCGTTGCCCCGGCAACTGTGGTAAACTGTACACCCGCTTGTCTTATCCCATCCCCCAGAAAGTCGAAGAAGCGCAGAGGAGCGGGCTGGGATCTTGGTGACGGCCGCTGGTCCCATCATTCTCTTTGAAGACGAGGAGCGCTTGTCTGCTGGGCTCCACCAGCAGGAGGAAGGTAAAGGATGTGGCTGTAACTGGCAAGGGCGCGAGTGCCTGGAGCCGCTCTAACCCTGTCTTGTTCCCACAGACGCTGCTGCTGATGTTCCGTCCCTTGTCCTTCCTGGAATTGCGGCCGGGACGGCGCTGCTCTCCGTGGCTCTATTGGTCGGCACTATGGCTCTATGGAAACGGGAGACTGGTGTGAGGGCGGGTTGTGTGGCAGCTCCCTGGAACTGTAGGTGGCTGTTGGAGAATAAACTGCCGCTGTCACTGACCCCCGCTCTCGTTGATTTTTTAATCCGACAGCGCTTTGCTCCGCATTCCAATGCGTTGTTGGTGATTATAGTCGATGGCAGCGTCTGCAGATCAGCACCAAACTTTCGGCTCCGATTGCATCAGAATTCAATCGGTCGAAATCTGTTCCACTTGTCGGAGTGTGTCGGGCAATTGCCTGACTGAGGGTTACTCTTTGGTCGGGCCGTTTGATGGCGGCTCCATCTGAGATCATGAAGATATTTGCTAAATGGCTTTGCATTCTGTCATCTTAGTACAATGAGCATCGGCGACGGTCAGTGGACGGTTCTCCCGGCTTTCCCGGTGGTCAAAAGTTTCGGGTCAATGACGGTAGTGGTTCACGTATGTGGTTAGAGAACGAATAAAGTATAGAAATGGTATGTGGACTGGATTTGGTATTCAGGAATGCGCGGCTACTGGACTGTTCTCGCAAACAATGGGCAATTAAACAATTAGATTCCAGATTTGTTGCGCTCATTCTATCTCTGTTGCTGGGGCGAAGGCCTTCCGTACATTAGCCTTCAACATTCGAGGCAAGTAGCATGGAATTTAGGACGTGGTTAGTTGTAGAAGACGTTGATACCGAACTTCTTCCCACCCTGTCTCCTGCAAAAAAAAGTCTATCCCCTACTCCCAATTCCTCCGTCTATGTCTCATCTGCGCCAGGATGAGGTGCTTTTTACACTAGGGCATCAGAGATGTCCTCTTCCTTTAGCACAGTTTGGGTTATTCAGTTCAGGAAAATAAGCAGTTGATTTTCAAAGTGCAGAGATACAGAAGGATATGGCCAGGACTCGAATGCCTGAGCTATTGGGTGAGGTTTGTCTAGCTAGCACTTTTCGCCTTTGAGGACAGGAACTTGAACTATAAAGGTGTATAAAATCAAGAAGCAAATAGCACACCACTAATTTCCATCCCGCTCTTAAATATACCTGGACCATCTCCCACATCTCCCTACGGTTTCTGGATCTCACCATCTCCATCACAGGAGACAGACTAGTGACTGATATCTACTTCAACCCACTGACTCCCACAGCTATCTGGACTACACTTCTTCCCACCCTGTCTCCTGCAAAAAAAGTCTATCCGTCTATGTCTCATCTGCGCCAGGATGAGGTGCTTTTTACACTAGGGCATCAGAGGTCCTCTTCCTTTAGCAAACGGGGCTTCCCCTCCATTACAGACGAGAATCTCACTAGGGCCTCTTCTATATCCTGCAGCTCAGCGCTTGACCCCCCCCCCCCCATTCGTAACAAGGACAGAGCCCCCCTTGTCCTCATCAGCTAACGTATCCAACAAATTATCCTCCAAAATTTCCGTCTCCTCCAACGGGATACCACTACTGGCCACATCTTCCCATCTCTTCCCATTTCTTTGTTCCGCAGAGACCATTCCCTCCATAGCTCCCTGGTCCACAGGTCCCTTCCTACCCAAACTACCCCCTCCCCGGGTACTTTCCCCTGCAACAGCAGGACAAGCAGCACCTGTCCCTTTACCTCCGCCCTCGACTCCATCCATGGATCCAAACAGTCTTTCATGGTGAGGCAGAGTTTCACCTGCACCTCTTCCAACCTCATTTACTCCATCCAGGTGTCAACCTCTACATCGGTGAGACCAAGCGCAGGCTCTGCGATCATTTCGCTGAACCCATCCGCTCAATCCGTCCTATCTACCTGATCTCCTGCTGGCTCAGCACTTCAACTCCCCCTCCCATTCCTAATCTGACCTTTCTGTCCTGGGCCTCCATTGTCAGAGTGAGGTCCAGCGCAAAATGGAGGAACAGCACCTCATAATTCGTTTGGGTAGTTTACACCCCAGCGGTATGAACACTGATTTTTCTAACTTCAGCTAGTCCCTGCTTTCCCTCTCTCTCCCCTCCCCCTCCCAGTTTTCCCTCTGGTCTTCCTATCTCTGACTACATTCTATCTTTGTCCCGCCCACTACCCTGACATTAGTCTGAAGACGGGTCTCGACCCGAAACGTCACCAATTTCTTCCCCGAGATGCTGCCTGACCCGTTGATTTACTTCAGCATTTTTTGTCTACCTGTGGTTCCATATCCATGTTCTCCAGCGATGCTGCCTCACCTGCTGAGTTATTCCGGCACTTTCATATTTCAATAATTGCTCCACTAATGAACTTGTACTAGCTGACCTTTAATTGCAAGGTGTTTACCTTTCTCATGTTTTATCCCACGAGACGTCAGTATCCCGCACTCACCACGTAAAGGATGACAAACGACAGCTTTCGGGGCTTTCTGCTGTATTAAACAGCAGCGGCCACTGCACCAGATCGGTGCCAATTCCCAGTCCGCAGAGTGACCCGGACTCGACACGTGACAGTGGGAGCGGATTCTGATTGGTGCAGCGAGATATTGTGACGTTCCCCTCAGATATCCAATCAGAGCGTTTACGGGGAGGTGAAATTATTCATGTCTCCGACCACCCAATGACGATATGCTCCATCCCTAATTAGCATAGGGCAACGCTCTGCCTATTTAATCCGCGCTCCGAGCGGCTTCCGGTCACTCCTGTGTTGGAAATCCTCCGGGGAAATGCCTGACCCGTCGAAAGCAGCTGCCAAGAAGGGCGCCAAGAAAGCTTTGCCGAAATCAAATAGGCAAAGCGGGCAAGAAGCGCAGGAGGTCGAGGAAGGAGAGTTACGGCATTTACATCTACAAAGTGATGAAGCAGGTTCACACCGACACCGGCATCTCCTCCAAGGCCATGAGCATCATGAACTCGTTTGTCAACGATATTTTCGAACGCATCGCAGGCGAGGTTTCCCGCCTGGCTCATTACAACAAACGGTCGACCATCAGCTCCCGAGAGATTCAGACCGCCGTGCGCCTACTTCTTCCCGGGGAGCTGGCCAAGCACGCCGTGTCGGAAGGGACGAAGGTGGGGACCAAGTACACCAGCTCCAAGTAAAGATCCGCACATTGTTGACAAAATACCGAAAACTCAACGGCTCTTTTAAGAGCCGCCCACATTCTCGCAGAAAGAGTTGTCCTAATGTATCCAAATCCAAAATAGCTTTATTTGTCATTCGTACAGAACGAGATTACTTAGCCAGCAGTACAAAAAAAAACACAAGACACAACCCCAACACAAACATCCTTCACAGTTACTCCAAACACCCCCTCACTGTGATGGAGGCCAAAAACTTCCCCTCTCTCTTCCCCAATGCCCCTCCCACGTACAGACAACTCGACCCCTACCGCAAGGAGATGGAAAGTCCACGCGGCTGAGCCGCACCGGGTGCTGGAAAGTCCCGCGGCCGAGCCGCGCCGGGCGCTGTTCAGTCCCGTAGCCGCGCCGCACCGGGCGATGGAAGGCCCCGCGGCCGATCTGCACCGGGCGCTGTTCAGTCCCGCGGCCGAGCCGCACCGGGCGATGGAAGGCCCCGCGGCCAAGCCTCGCCCCTAGGAAGAGACCTAAAAAAGAAAGGTTTCCCCCACCCCCCCCCCCCCCCCACACATACCCCCCCACACACACATACACCCCCCACACATACACAACCAAAACAAAACACCCCAACACCAACACACAAACACAAAGGACAAACAGACTGCCAGCGAGCCGCAGCCGTTAGGCGCCGCCACACGTGACGACATTGAATCGCAGCAGAATTGTTTCAGGATATTTTTGTTGGGCAAATTATTTCACATTATGTTTAGTGATGAAATGTTTCAATACGCGGGATATTCCCGGTATCCATTTACGTTCCTGTCCATTAAACAGAAGTAAAACTCCTTCTTCACGTTGCTTGGCCCGCTGCGGACCGTCCGGCGCGGCCTGCAACCACAACAACCTGACCGCGGGAGAAGACAGCAGGAGAAGGGAAAGACATTGTGGCCTTCCATCACAGTGAGGAGAGGACTGGAGGAGACTCACTGTGATGGATGTTTCTTTGATGGATGTTTCATTTTTTGTGTGTTTTTGGGGTTGTGTAATTTTAATGCCTATTTAATGCTTTTATTGTTGGACTGTGGGTGACTGAATTTCGTCCAATATTGGATGACAAATAAAGCTATCTTGAATCTTGAATCTTGTCCCAGTCACCATACGTTGTGCCCACGCGCAGCCGATTAGTGCTGTCGTTGCTGTTTTATTTACTATGGATACTGCGGTTTATTAACTCCTGTCTTCATCTCTGTAACTGTTCTAAATTGCATTTCTACTTGGCAATTCATTCAGTCTTTCAAGGAGGAACTTTTCACACTAGCCCAAACTCCGACTTTTGTGAAAAGGGACCAGTCGATAATCCGACACCGTTTACAAGGTGGCCGATCGCTAATTGATGCCGAGAATCTTTTTTGTGATCGGTTGCCGGCCCAAATAAATCATAAATTAACTGGGTTGAGCCGTATTGCCCAGGGTTCAAGGTGGTCAATAATCAAGAGTATTTAATTATCAAATATGCCGTCAACGGAACTATGGAATTCTTACTTGCAGCAGTATAATTAACATCTTAACGTAATGCACTTAGATAAAAAATGATAAACAGAAAAGCAATGATTATGTGATGTAACAAATTGTATTGACATCCAGATTTATAGTTTGGCGGGCTATTTTAAAGTTCTGGTTTTGGAGGGACTGGCAGTTATTTTCAGCGCTTTTGTGGCGGGTTTTGATTGGTAGATAAAACAGGTCAGTGATTGGGTTATTCTTCTGACCAATGAGATCAAGTGCTTTTTCACCAATCATCAGCGGTTCACTGGATTCCTCAAAAATGTACAAGATGGGCGAGTGTGATCATTTTCTCATTCTGCGTGTACAAGATTCGGGAGATGTCTGGACGAGGAAAAACCAGCGGCATAGCTCGGGCCAAGGCCAAGTCTCGCTCGTCCCGGGCCGGATTGCAGTTCCCGGTTGGCCGTGTACACAGGCAACTGAGAAAGGGCAACTATGCTCAGCGTGTTGGTGCCGGAGCCCCGGTCTATCTGGCTGCTGTGCTCGAGTATCTGACGGCAGAAATCCTGGAGCTGGCCGGCAATGCGGCCCGGGACAACAAGAAGAGCCGCATCATTCCCAGACACCTGCAGCTGGATGTCCGCAATGACGAGGAGCTCAACAAGCTGTTGGGAGGAGTGACCATCGCTCAGGGCGGTGTGCTGCCCAATATCCAGGCCGTGCTGTTACCCAAGAAAACTGGCGGAGCGAGCAAGTAAGCGAGAGAAACTGAACATAGTAACCCAAAGGCTCTTTTCAGAGCCACTCACCATGTCTGTGGAAGGGCTAATCTTTCGCGACTATGCTTCGAGCGGGAAAAGTGTTCATTGTTATTGTCGAAAACCGACCCTGCACATTGAGTTGTGTATACAGTGATGTAGCGGTAAACAAACTGCCTTGCAGCGCCACAGACCCGGTTTCAATCCTGACTAGAGGTGCTTGCCTGTACGCAGTTTTGTCCGTTCTCCCCGTTTCCTTCCACATTCAAAAGACGTTAATTGGCATAATGTAAATGTACCAAAAAAAATCCCATGTATGTGTAGGATCGTGTTCATGTGTGGGGATTGCTGTTCGCTGCTGACTCGCTGGCCCTTAGGGCCTGTTTCCGCGCTGTACCTCTAAACTAAACTAAACATGAAACAGCGGTTGACTGATGCGGAAAGGTAAGTTTTGGCAGATATTCTTACAACAATAAGGTCCCTAATCTATATAGTTCAAAGCACATTTGGAGGTTGTTGTGTACGGAAGGGTGGTGTGTGGTTTTTGGGATGTAGCAGCTCCTGAACCTGGACGTTACAGTTTTCAGGCTCCTGTCCACCTTCTTAAATGGCAGGTGTGAAATAAGGGCATAGCCATGGTGGTGTGGGTCTTTGCAAGCTGCCTTTTTGAGGTAGCAACTGTTGTAGATTCCTTTGATGGGGGCAGGTCAGTACCCGCGATTGACTGGGAGTGTTTACCAGTTTTTGCAATCTTGTTCATTCCTGGGCGTTCGATTTGCCGAACCAGGCAGTGATGCAGCCAGTGATAGAGATATGCTCTCTACTGTACACCTGTAGAAGTTCATGAGAGTATTCGTTGACATACAGAATCTCCTCAATCTTCTATAGAAGTAGAAATGTTGATAGGCTTTATTTATGATTGCATCTAAGTGTTGGACCCAGGTCATATCTACAAAGATGTCCAGTCCCACGAATGTCCAGCTTTGACTCTCCACCACTGTCCTGCGATGAAGGCAAATTCATGGATCCTTATTTTTCCATTCCAAAGTCCACAATCAGTTCCTTGGTCTTATTGACTGAAGTGTGCGCATGTATGGGGCTCGGGCCGGCTAGGGCCTGTGGAATCAGCAATAATTTCCAGGCGCTTTGAAGATGTGTATTACAGAAATGAGTTGCTTAAAGCTTAAATAAAGTTTAAGTAAATTAGAATTTTCATTTGCCTCACAACAATTTAAGCAACTCAATCTCAGAAGTTAAGCAGTGTGACATTGAGATGGAGAAACTATTGAAAGCACAAAGCTTCGATCTGGATTTCAACTCACCTACTGCAGCAAAGGAATGGAAGCTCTGGCTTCATACACTAAATAACTACTTTGATGAGTGTGGCGTCAATGCACCAGACAAATTCAGGACATTAATAAGCTCTGTCTCATGATGTATATGATTACATAGAGGAATGTACAACTTATGATTCTATTGATGTACTAAGCAGACTCTTCGTTAAGACACCCAATGTAATATTTGCTCGACACCTCCTTGCTACTCGTAAAACAAAAACCTGGTCAATCACTTTATGAGCAGTTACAGCTGATCAATATTGACAGGAACTTATTTGAGACTCTTTTTTTCTATGGTTTGACATCGCCTTTAATACGACAGGGACTATTGGAAAACAAAACCTTGGATCTAGTCAGCTTACAATCAAGCTTGTATAATTAGTGTAAGAAAATAACTGCAGATGCTGGTACAAATCAAAGGTATTTATTTCACAAAATGCTTGAGTAACTCAGCAGGTCAGGCAGCATCTCAGGAGAGAAGGAATGGGTGACGTTTCGGGTCGAGACCCTTCTTCCAGGGCCGTCTTAACGCATGGGCCTGATGGGCACTTGCCCGGGGCCCCACGAGCATAGGGGCCCCATGCTGATCTGTGTATGTTAAGTGACTTGCAATAAATAAATACTACTTTAAAAATGTAGGTTCAATGTGCTTTTTTCGCAACATTTTCGGTCCCTAAGTGTTTTATTCGCAACATTTTCCATCCCTAAGTGCTTCTCACAGCGATCTGTTTCGCAACAATTAGCTCCCTAAGTGCTATGCTTTTCCATCCCTAAGTGCTTCTCACAGCGATCTGTAAGTGCTTTTTGCAACAATGTAGCAGCCTAAGTCCATCGCTAAGTGCTTTTTGGTAAGTGCTTTTCGCCGGCACGACGGGGGGGCTGGTAGGGAAAGGGGGGTGGGGGAGAGTAACGGTGGGGGCGACGGGGAGGGTGGGAGGAGGAGAGAGTGGGGGTGGGAGGAGGCAGAGTGGGACTGGGGAGGGGGACAGCAAGGGTGGGGGTTGGTGGTGGGGGGAAGAGAGAGTGGGGGAAATGGGGGTGCTGGGGAAAGGGGGGTGGCGGAGAGTAACAGTTGGTCGGGGGAGAGAGAATGGAGGGGTCTGAGAATGGGCACTGGGGGAGGGGGACAACAGGGGTCATGAAATTGTGTTTAGGATTTTTCTTCAGAGCCCCACTCATGCACTCCATTCCCCCCTTAATCCCCCTTAAAACTCCCCCAGACCTGTGCCGCATTAACTTAAATTGGTTTCAGGGGTTTTTTTTAAGAGCCCCACTCACCCACTCCATCCACACCCCCTCAACTCCACTTATCATCCCACCCCCCACCTCATCCCCCCTTATCCTCTTCTCACCCACTCCATCCCCCCAGCCCCCTTATCACCCCCCTCTCTTCCACCCTCCATTCACCCAATTCAACCTCCCTGAACCCCCTTTGAAACTCCCCCAATCCTCTACTGCATTGGTCTAACACTCAGCCACTCCACCCCCCCCCGCGTCCCGGGTGGGGCAGGGGAGGTGCAAGTGGGGGTGGCCAAGGGGGGTGGAGTGGGTCAGTAGGGGGAGAGATAAGGTGGGTTGAGGGTGCTACAATACACGAGAGGCTCTGGGTCCAGGCCTCACTCAATCATACCCTCTCCCCTTCCCTGTTCCCCCTCTACGAGGAATGGGCCCAACGGGTCCACTTGGTCTAGTACTAAACTATAAATATTTGCTGCAATGTTATTGTGTTACAAATGGACATTGTGATTTGTCTCTGATTTAGTATCCCCGGGTTAGTATCGCAGTCACCTCTGCCACCTCACTTGCATGTTGGCCTATGTGTATGGATCTCATGCTGTATAATGTAATTTAGCGTATATGTTACGTCACTTCAACTCAGTTGACATTACTCACATTAGACCTAATTTTCAAGCCTCGTGTATTGTTGAAATGTTTATCATGTTGATTAGTTGTTGCTGTACAGCATGTTTTTAATGTTTCAACACCGATTTTGTTGGAAGTGCCAATAAAATAAATATATGTTTAATTTTATCGACCATTTACATTTTTATTCCTGTGAGTAGTTGTCGTAGGGGCCCCAGTACACTGCTTTGCCCGGGGCCCATAATGCTGTAAAGACGGCCCTGCCTTCTTCAGACTGCTGCCAGGGGGGCGGGACAAAGGAAGGATATAGGTGGAGACAGGAAGATGGAGGGAGAACTGGGAGAGGGGAAGGGAAGAGAGGGACAGAGGAACTATCTAAAGTTGGGGAAGTCAATGTTCTGGACTGCAAGCTGCCGAAGCGAAATATGAGGTGCTGTTCCTCCAATTTCTAGTGGGCCTCACTATGGCACTGGAGGAGGCCCATGACAGAAAGGTCAGACTGGGAGTGGGAGGGGGAGTTGAAGTGCTCAACCACCAGGTGATCAGGTTGGTTAAGGCGGACTGAGCGAAGGTGTTGAGCGAAACGATCACCGAGCCTGCGTTTGGTTTCGCCGATGTAAAGAAGTTGACATCTAGAGCAGCAGATACAATAGATGAGGTTGGAGGAGGTGCAGGTGAAGACTGTTTGGGTCCTTGGATGGAGTTGAGGGAGGAGGTAAAGGGACAGGTGTTGCATCTCCTGTGGGTTGCAGGGGAAAGTGCCTGGGGATGGGGTGGTTACTCAATCAAGCTTACTCATTAGACTTGGCTCAGAGAAATTCAGATGCTCATTTAATGTGTATTCTGCTGCAACTACTACTGTATACAAGCCTAGTCACTCCAGTCTTTCAACATACGACAGTCCCGCAATTCCAGGAATTAACCGAGTAAACCTATGCTGCACGCCCTCAATAGCAAGAATATCCTTCCTCAAATTTGGAGACCAAAACTGTACACAGTACTCCAGGTGTGGTCTCACTAGTGCCCTGTACAACTGCAGAAGGACCTCTTTGCTCCTATACTCAACTCCTCTTGTTATGAAGGCCAACATTCCATTGGCTTTCTTCATTGCCTGCTGTACCTGCATGCTTCCTTTCAGTGAATGAAGCACTAGGACACCCAGAACTTGTTGAATGTCCCCTTTTCTTAACTTGACACCATTCAGATAATAATCTGCCTTCCTATTCTTATCACCAAAGTGGATAACCTCACACTTATCCACATTTAACTGCATCTGCCATGCATCCGCCCACTCACACAACCTGTCCAAGTCACCCTGCAACCTCACAGCATCTTCCTCACAGAGGCAGAGAATTCCACACCTTCACCACCCTCTGACTGAAAAAGTTCTTCCTCATCTCCGTTCTAAATGGCCTACCCCTTATTCTTAAACTGTGGCCCCTTGTTCTGGACTCCCCCAACATTGGGAACATGTTTCCTGCCTCTAATGTGTCCAATCCCCTAATTATCTTATATGTTTCAATAAGATCCCCCCTCATCCTTCTAAATTCCAGTGTATACAAGCCCAATCGCTCCAGCCTTTCAACATACGACAGTCCCGCCATTCCGGGAATTAACCTAGTGAACCTACGCTGCACGCCCTCCATAGCAAGAATATCCTTCCTCAAATTTGGAGACCAAAACTGCACACAGTACTCCAGGTGCGGTCTCACCAGGGCCCGGTACAACTGTAGAAGGACCTCTTTGCTCCTATACTCAACTCCTCTTGTTACGAAGGCCAACATTCCATTGGCTTTCTTCACTGCCTGCTGTACCTGCATGCTTCCTTTCATTGACTGATGCACTAGGACACCCAGATCTCGTTGAACTCCCCCTCCTGCAACCTCTGCATTATTCCCAGGAATACCTGCCATTGCTGTTCTACCGTCTTCCCTGCTAGGGCCTCCTTCCAGTCAATTTTGGCCAGCTCCTGCCTCATGCCTCTGTAATCCCCTTTGCTATACTGTAATACCGACCCTTCCGATTTTCCCTTCTGCCTTTCCATTTGCAGAGTAAAACTTATCATGTTGTGATCACTGCCTCCTAATGGCTCTTTTACCTCTAGTCCCCTTATCAGATCAGGATCATTACACAACACTAAATCCAGAATTGCCTTCTCCCTGGTAGGCTCCAGTACAAGCTGTTCTAAGAATCCATCTCGAAGGCACTCTACAAACTCTCTTTCCTGGGGTCCATTTCCAACCTGATTTTCCCAGTCTACCTGCATGTTGAAATCTCCCATAACCACCGTAGCATTACATTTTTGACACGCCAATTTTATCTCCTGATTCAACTTGCACCCTATGTCGAGGCTACTGTTTGGGGGCCTATAGATAACTCCCATTAGGGTCTTTTTACCCTTACAATTTCTCATTTCTATCCATACTGATTCAACATCTCCTGATTCTATGTCACCCCTTGCAAGGGAATGAATATCATTCCTTACCATCAGAGCAACCCCACCCCCTCTGCCCACCTGTGTCTTTTCTATACGTTGTGTACCCCTGAATATTCAGTTCCCAGCCCTGGTCCTCTTGTAGCCATGTCTCAGTGATCCCTACAACATCATACTTGCCCATGACTAACTGAGCCTCAAGCTCATCCACTTTATTTTTTATACTACGCGCATTTAAGTACAACACTTTAACTTCTGTATTTACCTCCCCTCTCACATCGTTCACAATTGGCCCTGCCCTTAATTTCTTTTCCCCTCTAGAACTTCTGTTCCCATTCTTCCGAGAGTCTTTTGCAATATCTCCTGTATTCCCTTTTACCTCATCTTCATATTCACAATTTGTTAACCCCTCCCCCCCACTACTTAGTTTAAAGCCACAGGTGTTACACTAGCAAACCTGCCTGCCAGAATGTTTGTCCCCCTGCTGTTAAGATGCAACCCGTCCCTTTTGTACAAGTCACCCCTAGCCCAGAAGAGATCCCAGTGGTCCAGAAATCTAAATCCCTGCTCTCTGCACCAGTCCCTCAGCCATAAATTCATACCCTCTATCTCTCTGTTCCTGGCCTCACCAGCACGAGGTACCGGTAGCAGTCCAGAGATAACCACCTTCGACGTCCTACTTCTCAGTGTTTTTCCCAACTCTCTAAACTCCCGCTGTAGCACCTCCTTCCTCTTCCGCCCGACGTCATTCGTGCCCACGTGCACAACGACTTCAGGTTGATCGCCTTCCCTCACTAGGATTTTCTGAAGCCGGTCTGTGATGTGTTGAACCCTGGCACCAGGGAGGCAACAGACCATCCTCAAGTCCCTCCTGCTGCCACAGAATCTTCTGTCCGTCCCTCGGACTATGGAGTCACCGACCACTACGGCTCTTCCAGACTTCGGTCTCCCCTGTCGTGTATCCTTGCCAACAGGTCCGCCACTCGGACTGGAAACGTCTTCTGCCCCGACAGTTCCCAAGAGGGTATACCTATTTGCAATAGGCACAGCCACTGGGGTCTCCTGTAGTCCACGTCCACTCCCCCCTGAAACAGTCTCCCACCTTCGCTCGACCTGGAGCCTTGGCGTGACAGCCTCACAATAGGTCCTGTCGAGGAAACTCTCGCATTCCCGGATGGCCCTGAGGTCATCCAACCCAACTGCCTCTCCAACTCCACCACACGTCCCTTCAGGAGCTGCACCCGAACAGGGCTGCACCCTTTTGCAAGTATTGCTTATATCACCAATTAAATTGCCTGATTGTCCAATTTACCTGACTTCTCGCTTAAACTAGCACTTATTTTTCTGCTCAGCCAACGGGCGTCCTTGCTCTGCTCCCGGACTTTTCAAATTGACTACTAGCTTCCTCTTGGCGCTCTTTTTAAACTGCCTGTTCAACTGTAATTAGCACTCACTTTTCTGCTCAGCCAACGGTCATCCTTGCTCTGCTCCCGGACTTTTCAAATTGACTACTAGCTTCCTCTTGGCGCTCTTTTTAAACTGCCTGTTCAACATGTAATTAGCACTTACTTTTCTGCTCAGCCAACGGGCGTCCTTGCTCTGCTCCCGGACTTTTCAAATTGACTACTAGCTTCCTCTTGGCGCTCTTTTTAAACTGCCTGTTCAACTGTAATTAGCATTTACTTTTCTGCTCAGCCAACGGGCGTCCTTGCTCTGCTCCCGGACTTTTCAAATTGACTACTAGCTTCCTCTTGGCGCTCTTTTTAAACTGCCTGTTCAACTGTAATTAGCACTTACTTTTCTGCTCAGCCAACGGGCGTCCTTGCTCTGCTCCCGGACTTTTCAAATTGACTACTAGCCTCCTCTTGGCGCTCTTTTTAAACTGCCTGTTCAACTGTAATTAGCACTTACTTTTCTGCTCAGCCAACGGGCGTCCTTGCTCTGCTCCCGGACTTTTCAAATTGACTACTAGCCTCCTCTTGGCGCTCTTTTTAAACTGCCTGTTCAACTGTAATTAGCACTTACTTTTCTGCTCAGCCAACGGGCGTCCTTGCTCTGCTCCCGGACTTTTCAAATTGACCTTGCAGTACCTCCTTCCTCTTCCTCCCGATGTCGTCCGTGCCCACGTGCATAACTACTTCCGGTTGATCGCCTTCCCTCGCTAGGATGTTCTGAAGCGGGTCCATGACGTCTTGAACCCTGGCACCAGGGAGGCAACAGACCATCCTCAAGTCCCGCCTGCTGTCACAGAATCTACTGTCCGTACCTCGGACAATGGAGTCACCCACTACTATGGCTCTTCCTGACTTCGGTCTCCCCGGTCGAGTCTCCTTGCCTGGATTAGAACCACCAACCTGTCCGCCGCTCGGACTGGAAGCGTCTCTGCCCCGACAGCTCCCAAGAGGGTGTACCTGTTTGCAATAGGCACAGCCACCGGGGTCCCCTGTAGTCCACGGTCACTGCCCTTTGAAACGGTCTCCCACCTTTGGTTGACTTGGACCCTTGGCGTGACAGCCTGACAGTAGGTCCTGTCCAGGAAACTCTCGCATTCCCGGATGGCCCTGAGGTCATCCAGCTGCTTTTCAACACCACCACACGTTCATTCAAGAACTCAGCTGGGCACAGTTCTTGCAGGTGTATTGAAAGATATAAGATTATTAAGGGATTGGACACGTTAGAGGCAGGAACCATGTTCCCAATGTTGGGGGAGTCCAGATCCGGGGCCACAGTTTAAGAATAAGGGGTAGGCCATTTAGAACGGAGATGGGGAAAAACTTTTTCAGTCAGAGAGTTGTAAATCTGTGGAATTCTCTGCCTCAGAAGGCAGTGGAGGCTAATTCTCTCAATGCTTTCAATAGAGAACTAGATAGAGCTCTTAAAGATAGTGGAGTCAGGGGGTATGGGGAGAAGGCGGGAAAGGGGTTCTGATTGTGAGATCAGCCATGATCACATTGAATGGCGGTGCTGGTTCGAAGGGCCAAATGGCCTACTCCTGCATTTATTGTCTATCTATTGTCCTGGTAGTGCAGCTCATACAGTGGTCTGATGGTGACACCTGTGTCTGCTTCATGCTGGGAGTTGCAAAGCCCATGCAATGTACGTATTTAAATGCCCGTACCTGTAAAATCCACTGGTGTTTTGTTTGTTGGCCTGTATCTTCACATTGCAAAATCCTACAGTGCAACGACCCGTGTTGTAAGGTCTGTGTGCTCACAGTGCAACAGCCCACGTTGCATGGCCCTGTGTCCTCACAGTGCAATGGCCCGCGTTGCAAGGGCCTGTGCCCTCATAATGCAATGGCCCGTGTTGTAAGAGTCTGTCCTCAAGAGTCAAGTCATGACTGTGTTGTTGTCAGATACTGTATCCTGAAACCAAACAGTGAAATTCTTTCTTGCAGCAGCAAAACAGATATGTAAACAATGTACTCTGCAATCGGCATAATAACCAACAAGTGTGAAGTTCAGGAGATAAAAAGAACAAACAATAATAGTGCAAAGACAAATTTAATTGTCCCAAGTCTAAGTAGCTATGGAGCTTAGTTGGAGTTTTAGTGTTTAATAGCCAGATGATGTTGTGAAGAAGCTGCTACAAAACCTGGACGTTAGCGTTTTCAGGCTCCAAAACCACCTTCGCAATGACATTGGTGAAATGAGTGCATGGCAAGATTAATGTTGGTTGCCTTTTTGAACCGCGACTCTGCCAGAGCACTTTAACGGTGGGGAGGTCAGAACACATGATGGACTGGGCAGTGTGCAAGAAGGAACTACAAATGCTGATTTAAACCGAAGATAGGCACAAAAAGCTGGAGTGACTCAGTGGGACCGGCAGCATCTCTGGAGAGAAGGGATGGGTGATGTTTCGAGTCAAGACCCTTCTTCAGATTGGTTAGGGACATGGGAAACAAGAGTTATAGACGGTGATATGGAGAGACAAAGAACAATGAATGAAAGATATACAAAAAGGTAACGATGATAAAGGAAACAGACCATTGTTGGATCTTTGTAGCGTGAAAATGAGAAGCTAGTGCGAATTGGGTGGGGGTGGGATAGAGAGAGAGAGAATGCCGGGGCTACCTGAAATGAGAGAAATCAATAATTTATACCACTGGGCCGTAAGTTGCCCAAGAGAAATATGAGATGATGTTCCTCCAATTTGCATTTAGCCTCACTCTGACAATGGAGGAGACCTAGGACAGAAAGGTCTGTGTAGGAATGGGAAGGAGAATTAAAGTGTCCAGCAGCCGGGATATCAGGTAGGTTCAGGCGGGCTGATTGGAATTATGGAGACATGCCTCCAGAATGACCAAGGCTGGGAGCTAAACATGCAGGGGTATTCAATATTCGGAAAGGCTAGACAGAAAGGAAGAGGACGTGGGGTGGCATTGCCGGTTAAAGAGGAGATTAATGCAACAAGGAGAGGCATTAGCTTGGATGCTGTAGAATCGATATAGGTAGAACTGCGAAATAGCAAAGGGCAAAAAATGCTTGTTGGAGTTGTATACAGACCACCAAACAGCAGCAGGGAGGTTGGGGATAACATCAAGCAGGAAATTAGGGATGCGTGTAATAAAGGTACAGCAGATATCATGGGTGACTTTAATCTACATATAGATTGGGCCAACCAAATTGGTAACATCGCTGAGGAGGAGGATTTCCTGGAATGTACACAAGATGGTTGTTTAAGCCAACATGTTGAGGAACCGACTAGAGGGCAGGTCATCGTAGTCTGGGTATTGTGTAATGAGGAAGGATTAGTTTGCGATCTTGTTGTGCAAAGCCCCTTGGGCAACAGTGATCATAATCTGATGGATTTCTGCATTAGGATGGAGAGTGAGATGGTTAATTCAGAGACAAGGGTCCTGAACTTGAAGAAAGGAGACTTTGATGGTATGAGACGGGAATTGGCTTGGATAATCAGGCAAATTATACTTAAAGGGTTGATGGTGGAGATGCAATGGCAAAGATGCAACTCCAAAAAATGCCTGTCTGGCGAAAAAATAAAACGGGGAGGGCGGCTCAACAGTGGCTCACAAGGGAAATCAAGGGAAGTGTTAAATCTAAGGAAGAGGCATATGAATTGGCCAGAGGAAGCAACAAACTGGAGGACTGGGAGAAATTTAGAACACAATGGAGGAGGACAACGGGGTTAATTAAAAGAGGGGAAAGAGCATGAAAGAAAAAAACACTAGTCTTACTGTCTCCGACTACATTCTATCTTTGTCCCACCCCTTCACCTAACATCAGTCTGAAAACGGGTTTCGACCCGAATCAATAGATCCAGGATCAGGTCCTGTGGATTGGAGGATAGCTAATGTTATCCCACTTTTCAAGAAAGGAGCGAGAGAGAAAATGGGGAATTACAGACCAGTTAGCCTGACTTCGGTGGTGGGAAAGATGCTGGAGTCAATTAATAAAGAGGTAATAACAGTGCATTTGAATAGCAGTAAAAGGATAAGTCAGCATGGATTTATGAAAGGGAAATAATGCTTGACTAATCTTCTGGAATTTTTTGAGGATGTGACAAGTAAAATGGATGATGGGGAGCCAGTGGATGTAGTGTATCTAGACTTTCAGAAAGCCTTTGATAAGGTCCCGCACGGGAGATTGGTGACTAAATTTAGAGCGCATGGTATTGGGGGTAGAGTGTTGACATGGATAGAAAATTGGTTGGCGGACAGGAAGCAAAGAGTAGGAGTAAACAGGTCCTTTTCAGAATGGCAGGTAATGGCGAGTGGAGTGCCGCAAGGCTAGGTGTTGGGGCCGCAACTGTTTACCATATATATTAATGATTTGGAAGAGGGAATTAGAAACAACACTAGCAAGTTTGCGGATGACACAAAGCTGGGTGGCAGTGTAAACTGTGAAGAGGATGTTAGGAGGTTGCAGGGTGACCTGGACAGGTTGAGTGAGGGGGCAGATGCATGGCAGATGCAGTATAATATAGATAAATGTGAGGTTATCCACTTTGGTGGAAAAAACATGGAGGCAGATTATTTTCTCAATAGAGTTAGGTTAGGTAAGGGGGAGGTGCAGCGAGACCTGGATGTCCTTGTGCACCAGTCACTGAAAGTTGGCATGCAGGTACAGCAGGCATTCAAGAAAACTAATGGAATGTTGGCCTTCATAACAAGAGGATTTCTGTATCGGAGTAAAGAGGTTCTTCTGCAGTTTTATAGCGCCCTGGTAAGCCCACATCTGGAGTATTGTGCACAGTTTTAGTCTCCTAATTTGAGGAAGGACATCCTTGTAATTGAGGCAGTGCAGCGTAGGATCACGAGATTGATCCCTGGGATGGCAGGACTGTCATATGAAGAAAGATTGAAAAGACTAGGCTTGTATTCACTGGAGTTTAGAATGATGAGAGGGGATCTTATAGAAACATATAAATTTATAAAAGGACTGGAAAAGCTAGGTGCAGGAAAAATGTTCCCAATGTTGGGCGAGTCCAGAACCAGGGGACACAGTCTTAGAATAAAGGGGAGGCCATTTAAAACTGAGGTGAGAAAAAACTTTTTCACCCAGAGAGTTGTGAATTTGTGGAATTCTCTGCCACAGAGGGCAGTGGAAACCAAATCACTAGATGGATTTCAGAGAGAGTTGGATAGAGCTCTTGGGGCTAGTGGAGTCGAGGGATATGGAGAGAAGGCAGGCACGATTATTGATTGGGGACGATCAGCCATGATCATAATGAAGGGCCGAATGGCCTCCTCCCGCACCTATTTTCTATGTTGCTACGTTAAAACCACATCCTTCCTACAATCTGGTGCCGTTTACTGTTCAGCCAAAATGCAACACTGTGCAGGTGTGTGAGTTAAGTTCCTTCTGCCATTCCTTGGGCCTCTGGCCCAACTGATTTAGATCCAGCATCAATCTTAGATAACCTTATTCACTGTCCACTCTACCACTAATTGAATATCAGTAAACTTACTAACCAAGACAATCGCATAATCATCCAAATGATGGACATAGATGATAAACAACAGTGGACCCAGTGCTGATCTCTGCAGTACACCACTGGTCATAAGTCTCCAAACTGTGAAACAGACCTACAGAATCATCTCTACCAAACCAGTTTTGTATCAATTGGCTACTTCACTCTGCATCGCTTGTGATCTAACTTCTGGACCTGCCTACCATACAACACCATGTCAGGCCTTGCTAAAGTCCATGTAGCAACATCTGCTGCCTGTCCCTCACCAATTTTCATGGTTCCTGTTTGAAAAATTCAGTTAAATTCATGAGTCACAATTTCCCTTTCACAGAACCACCGTGACTGTTCCTATTCAGTCCTTGCCTTTACAATTGCAAGCAGAACCTGTCTCTCAGAATTCCCCCCCAGTAACTTTCGCACAATTCACTTTAGGCTCACTGGCCTGTAGTTCCCTGCCTTTTCCTTGCAGTCCTTAAGTAAAGGCACCACTATAGCCACCCCACAGTCTTCCAGTACCTCATCCATGGCTAACAGTGATGCAAATAACTCTGCAGAGCCCCTGCATTTTCTTCCTTGGTTTCCCACACTGTCCTCGGATACCCTTGATCAGGCTCCAAGGATTTCCACATTATGCACTTTAAGACCACTCTTTCGTAATGGTGCAAAGAACAGTGTGGGTCCCTCACCCCACAATGTTTGTGCCAAACATGATGCCTGATTAGGTCATATGGTCAGAAGTGAGAGCAGTAGAATTAGGCCATTTGGCCCATCAAGTCTACTCCGCTATTCTATTATGGCTGATCTATCTCTCCCTCCTAACCCCGTTCTCCTGCCTTCTCCCCATAACGTTTGAGACCTGTACAAATCAAGAATCTATCTATCTCTGCCTTAAAAATATCCACTGACTTGGCTTCCAAGGCCTTCTGTGGCAAAGAGTTCCACATATTCACCACCCTCGGACTAAAGAAATTTCTCCTCGTCTTGTTCCTAAAGGAACGTCCTTTAATTCTGAGGCGCCTCTAGTGCAAGACTCTCCCACGAACGGAACCATCTTCTACACATCCACTCCACCCAAGCCTTTCACTATTTGTATGTTTCAATGAGGTCCCTCCTCGTTCATCTATACTCCTGCGAGTACAGGCCCAGTGCCTACAAACACTCATCCCTGGGACCATTCTTGTAAATCTCCTCGGGACCCTCTCCAGAGTCAGCACATCCTTCCTCAGCTTGGCTGTCTGAAACTGGTGCCATATTGCAGTAAGATAGACACAAAATGTTGGAGTCACTCAGCAGGACAGGCAGCATCTTTGGAAAGAAGGAATGGGTAATGTTTTGGTTCGAAACCCTTCTTCCAAATGATCTTTAGACAGAGATCCTGCCTGTCTGCCTGAGTTACTCCAGCATTTTGTGTCTATCTTCGATTTAAAACAGCATCTGCAGTTCCTCCCGAGCCATATTATACTGATGTGTTCTAAGCTACACTACCCGCCTTTCCACCTATTTCCGTATCATCCACAAACTTGGCCACAAAGCCCTTAATCTCCACTGCCTGTACATGATCCATACCTCTCTATTCCCTGCACATTGTTGTGCCTATCTAAAAGCCTCTTGTACACCACTATTGTATCTGCCTCCACCACCTCCCCAGACAATGCAATCAAGGCCCCCACCACTCTGTGTAAAAACACTTGCCCCGCATATCTCCTTAATACTTCCCCCCTCTCAACTTACAGCTATTCCCACGAGTACTGTTCATTTGCAACCTGGGAAAAAGGTTTTGACTGTCGACTTTATCTATGCCTCTAAACTTGGAACATGTTTGCAGACATCACAGTTCTCGTCCCTGAATTCCCCAGTTTATGTGACGTTCTCAATGGCTGCCAATATAGCATTCCACATTGATCCTTCAGGACCCTAATCTCTCCTTCGTTGCCTTTCAATATGCTTAAATAATCCCCAGGTTATCTCCATAACCTTCTCTGCTAAAGATATCTCTTGTCTCCTTTTTGCTCTTCTGCTTTTCGACGTAAGTGTACTTCTTCATCACTTGCACTCCCCAAGAGATTTGCTTCATCCCAGCTATCTACACATGATATATACTTCTTTTTTTCCTTCCTCTACTTTCTAAAAATATTGAGCAATTCAGTTTGTTGACAAATACTTTATTGAACTTTTACAGGTGTACAGAAGCGTACTGTTGCATCACGGTCTGGTTTGACAACGCAAAGGCCCATGTACGAAGGAGACTACAGAGAGAGGTAGACACTACCAGGTCACTCACATGTGCTGACCTCTCCACCATCAGAGGGATCCAGAGAAAGCACTGCTTTAAAGGCAGCTAATATAATAAAACCACTCCACCCTGGCTGTGCTCACAATTCACTGCTACCATCAGAAAGAAGGTACAGAAGTCTGAAAATCATGGTCATCAGGTTCAAGAACAGCTCCTTCCCAGTAATTATCGTGCTTTTGAACATGACACAATACTAACCTCAGCTATGATCTGATGTGCACCATGTTTTTAGCTGCATTATGGATTTCAGTTGTTGCACAATTTTGGTTACCAAGTAATGTGGTTACAAATTTAATGTATGTTTTATTGTTAATTATGATCTGTGTGCTCCTGTGTTAAATGACATTTGAAGCTGCAGCAAGTGTGCATGTCATTGTTCTATTGCGGGTACATATCTATATACTAAAATTCTCGTTTGTTTGTTTGTCCCTGAACTACAGCCAAAACGGTACACGATAGTGCAGCAATTTTAGGACTACCTTACTCACCATCTGGTGCTAGTGGAAGAAGTTTAATTGAAATAGGTGTTACATTTTTAAAGTTATTCACATTTTTAAAGTTTAAACCTATCTCCGAGGGAGGGAGGGAGGGGGCAAGGAGAGGATGAGTGGGTGGGAGGAGAAGGGGGGAGGGGGGTGAGGGGCAGCGAGGGGAGGAAAGAGGAGGAAGGGGGATGGGGGGTTGGGGGAGGGAGGGGGAGGAGGGAGTGAGGGTAGGAGGGGGAGAGGGGGGAGAGTGGGGGGGGAGGGGGAGCAGAGGTGAGGAGGATGGGGGGGGGAGTGGGGAGGAGAGGGGAGGGGGGAGGAGAGGGTGCTGCACCAATGCAGGAGAGGTTTGGGCCCAACGGGTCCACTTGATTTAGTGACAATTATGCGTCCTTGAATCTTGAGAGCCCAAATATCTCTTGTGGACCCAGCTTCCCTCATCCTGATGGTCACTTTCAATGAACTCTGATATATTGGTCAAAATGGTCAAAACTGGATTCCCTTTCAGCATCTAGTTAACTTTGCCCAAATGATTTGGGTTTTACTCGAGTGTCATGTTATCTCTTTAGTAATAGCAGCTGACATTTTCCTGTGACACCAAATGCTGGAGTAAATCAGCGGGATAGACAGCATCACTGGAGAGAAGGAATGGGTGAAGTTTCGGATCGAGAAACATCTATCTTGGATTTAAACCTGCAGTTCTTTCCGACACATTTTCCTGTGACAGGTGGTTGAGATCATTTGCCTGGTGTTTCCTGCTTCCCCCCACCCCCCCCACCCACTCCACATTTGTTGGTATGGAATTGTACTCTTTGTTGTTGCCGGAAGGATACTGCCCCTAATCTGGGAATATTTGGAAAAAAATTAAAAATGCCAGCTCAACACCAACAGCTGTCTAGATAACAATTTTGATTGCAATTTTTCAGGGATTCCCCTAACTTCCAGTTCCTGATTTACAGCCATTTCTGCGAGGTTCATTGTATCCTCTGTAGTGACTCTGACAGACTCATGGGATTGTGCAGTATAGAGACAGCCCATGTGGCCCTCCATACTGACGAACAAGAGCCCCACTGTACCAGTCCAGTTTATCATACTTGCTCCATAACCTTCAACACTGAAACACTTTAAGTGCTCTCCCAGATACTTGTTCACTTGTGTGATTGTTCTTGCATCCACCACATTCTCAGGCACCA
Source organism: Rhinoraja longicauda (assembly GCF_053455715.1). Classification (NCBI taxonomy): domain Eukaryota; kingdom Metazoa; phylum Chordata; class Chondrichthyes; order Rajiformes; family Arhynchobatidae; genus Rhinoraja; species Rhinoraja longicauda. The sequence goes on from NC_135986.1 coordinate 16,016,933, forward strand.
TATCCCACATTGCAACCACGTTCTGAGTGTAATACAACCCTCAGGCCCCATCTAATTCTCGCCTTCCTTACCTGGCAGTGATTCCCACTCACTCTGCTGTCAACAATTTACCACCATTGCCCCTCAGACTCACTTTGCACAGAATCACCGCTCACTTTCTCAATAAATTTCTATTTTATTTTATCTCACCAGAAACGCTTACTCTTTACACGATTCTGACTGGCTGCATCTCTCGCCTCTTACTTTGCCCTTTATCTCTTTCATTAATTTTTCGCTGATCTTTTTCACTGCTTCTGCCTTGGAAACAACTTATTTTGTTCAAGTTTATGTCTTGAGAAAAGAGATTCTACGTCGCTTCCCCAGTTGCACATTTGACACCAAAATGTCTCTGGAAGCCGGGAAGGACTATGAGAGTCATCTTTTTAACTTCTCCAGTGCTTAACACCATCCGGCCTGCACTTCTAGGCTGCAAAATGACGAAGATGCGGGTGGATGCACTATTGGTGTCCTGGATCACCAACTACCTGACTGGACGACCACAATGTCAGGCAACAGAACTGTGTCTCGGACATGGTACTGAGCAACACGGGGGCCCCACAGGGGACGGTACTCTCTCCCTTCCTGTTCAACATATACACCTCGGACTTCAGATATAACTGGGACTCCTGCCACCTGCAGAAGTTTTTGGATGACTCTGCAATTGTGGGCTGCATCAGTGAGGGGAGGGAAGCTGAATGCAGAGGGGTAGTCTAAGACTTTGTTGAGTGGTGTCGGTTTAATCACCTGATGTTGGACCAAACGGTGGTAGCCAGAGCCACCTTCTTCGCTCTTGTGTGCTGGGGCAGCAGGGCAAAGGCCGCGAACACCATCAGAATTCACAAACTCATCTGGCTCCATCCTGGGCGCGGAAGTGGATTCATAGGAGGTGGTCTTGGAGGGGAGGATACAGAACGCCACAGGATATCCCTCTTCCCTGAGGCTATCAAACTGTGCAACTCCTCCCCTTTCTGTCGTGGGGTAGACTGACTCACCTCCCCCCACCCTCAAATCTTTGCACATCCCCAACCCTTTCCACTCGTCACTTTCATTTCATGTTTCATGTATCTAGTGTTTTATGACTGTTGGCAGTAGGGTTGCCAACTGTCCCGTATTAGCCGGGACATCCCGTATTTTCGGCTAAATTGGTTTGTCCCGTATTAGGCCCGGGGGGGGGGGGGGGTGATGTAAGCCTGGACGCTGCAGGCCCCGACGTTGTAGGTGCGGACAGTTTCGGTCCAGACAATCGAGTTTTTCGGCATTTTAGCTCCAAACACTCTGGACGTAATCTGTTCCACATTTGGGAGTGAGGTTGGCACCCCTACCGACGACAGTATTATTTTTACAATTATTAATATATTCAGTTTCTGTCAACTCAATATCAAATATCATGTACCTTGTGTTTTATGACTGCGGCTTGCCTGCAGTCCGTCTGTCTTTTGTGTTTTTTGTTGTTTTTGTCTCAATTGTAGTGTTAATATGATGTAGTGTTGTATGTTATGTTTTGGGGGGGGGGGGGGTGGGAGGGAACGGGAACTGTAACTGTAACATTCTCTCTCCAGAACGGAGACGCGACCTTTGTTCTGTATCGTGTCTCCGTTCCCGTTGCGGCCTACCACCGGCCATGCACCTGGGACCACCTGGGTCTCTGGTTCGCAGAGCCCGCGGTCCGGACTCACCACCTGCGGCGCTGGCTGCCTGCGAATGCTGCGGGAACGGCTGCGACTCGTCTCCGGAGGCTCCGGCGCGGGCCGCGTGGACGTCGGAAGCCCGCAGGCCCCTGGATGGGGGCCGACATCGGGAGCTCCGGCAGCGGCAGAGGCAACGTGTCCGCCCGCCCCGAATCGCGGGGCTTGGGTCGGCCCGCCACGGACCTTTCACCATCCGGCGCGGCCTGAAATAGGCCGCGGGATTTTTTTTCACCGCCCAGCGGGGGCTTCAATATCGGGAGCCCCGACCGCCCCGACGTGGCAACTCCAACAGCCTGACCGCGGGACAAGACGGCAGGGAAGAGAAAAAGACATTCTGGCCTTCCATCACAGTGAGGAGGGACTGGAGGAGACTCACTGTGATGGATGTTTCTTTTTGTTTGGTGTTAGTTGTGATTGTATGTGTTATTGCATTTTTATTGATTAATCTTATTGGTCTTATTGTTCAACTGCGGGTAATGTTTCATTTTACTACACATTTATGTGTATGTAACAAATAAACGACTATTGATATTGATTGATTGATCAGTTTCCCTCCTAGAAAAAGTGACTGATTGCCAGCTCACTTTGCCCCTCCCCCCGGGTTGCGGCCGCCCCTGTCACGTGATGCGAGACAACTTCGGCAAGCCATTTGCGCGATTACGTCACAGATACCGTGTAGCGTCACTGACGTCGTTCCCTCGGCAACCGGCCGGTCCGGGCGCGGGGCGGCGGCGAGGCCCACGGAGGGGGAGGGGCCTGGGCCCGGGGGTGGAGCCTGAGATAAAGGACTGGACTGAAGTGGGGTCGGTCTGTACTTGCTGGAGTTGAGAAGAATGAGAGGTGATCTCACGGATGCTCTTGTGGTTTGCAGACTGGTTTGGAGAGATGGAGAAAGCGGCGATTGTATCAGACGAGCTGGTCCTTGCTCTCTGCCATTCCCGTGTGGATCTGGGGCCTGACTGGTGGAGTCTTGTGGGCCTGACTGCTCCTCCACTGTGGACATCGGGGTCTTCTCTTCCTGCCTGCCGGGCAGTGAACAGTGAGTAACGATGATAAAGGAAACAGACCATTCATTGTTAGCTGTTTGTTGGGTGAAAACGAGAAGCTGGTGCGACTTGGGTGAGGGAGGGATAGAGAGAGAGAGAGGGAATGCCAGGGTTAGTTGAAATTAGAGAAATTAATATACCTCTGGGCTGTGAGCTGTTCAAGCGAAATATGAGATGCTGTTCCAACAATTTGTGTTTGGCCTCACTCTGACAATGGAGGGGACTAGGACAGAAAGGGCAGTGTCGGAATGGGAAGGAGAATTAAAGTGTTTAGCAACCGGGAGATCAGGTAGGTTCAGGTGGTACCTGGGGAGGGGGTGGTTTGGGTGGGAAGAGATGAGTTAACCAGGGAGTTGTGGAGGGAACGGTTTCTGCGGAAGGCGGAAAGGGGAGGAGATGGGAGGATGTGACTAGTGTTAGGATCCCGTTGGAAATGGAGCATTATGTCGGAACATTATGTATTGTATACGATAATAGACAATAGCTGCAGGAGTAGGCCATTCGGCCCTTCAAGCCAACACTGCCATTCAATGTCATCATAGCTGATCATCCACAATCAGTACCCCATCCCTGCCCTCTCCCCATACCCCCTGACTCCGATATAATTAAGAGCTCTATCGAACTCTCTCTTGAAAGCATCCAGAGAATTGGCCACAGATTTACAATTCTCTGAGTGAAAATGTTTTTCCTCATCTCCATTCTAAATGGCCAACCCCTTATTCTTAAACAGTGGCCCCTGGTTCTGGACTTCCCCAACATTGGGAACATGTTTCCTGCCTCTAGCGTGTCCAATCCCTCAATAATTTTATATGTTTCCATAAGATCCCCTCTCATCCTTCGAAATTCTAGTGTATCCAAGCCCAGTCGCTCCAGTCTTTCAACATACGACAGTCCCACCATTCCGGGAATTAATCTAGTGAACCTATGCTGCACTCCCTGAATAGCCGGAATGTCCTTCCTCAAATTTGGAGACCAAAACTGCACACAGTACTCCAGGTGCGGTATCACTAGGGCCCTGTACAACTGCAGAAGGACCTCTTTGCTTCTATATTCAACTCCTCTTGTCATGAAAGCTGACATGCCACTAGCTTTCTTCACTGCCTGCTGTACCTGCATGCTTACTTTCAGTGACTGATGAACAAGGACACACAGATCTTTTTGTACTTCCTCTTTTCCTACCTTTGGGACAGGCATTGGCTGATGGGGTGAAATTTAAGGACTAGGGGAAGTCTATCTCTGTTGCGACTACAGTGGTTTGCAGGGATCGGTGATGAATAAGGTTATCTTACAAGTTTACAACTGAATATATATCAACTGGAAAAGTAGCCAACGGAATAGCAGATGAAGTTTAATTCAGATAAGATAACGGAGATAAATCCACATAAGACAAGAACTTGTTTTATGGATGACAAATAAAGATATCTTGCATCTTGAAGTTGAACCAGTGCAGAACATTCATAACAGAGTTCAATTTGAGTTTATTGTCACATGCACGAGTACAATCAGCTGTTGGAACAATAAAAATCTTGCTTACAGCAGCATCAAAGGCATGTAGGCTTAGATAAATGCACAAAACAAAATACATATAAATTGTACATTAAAATAAATAAAATTCTTAAAGAAAGATGACTGCAAAACCAAAACAAAGTACAACAACAAAAGTCTATAACAGTGCAAGAGTTGTGCCATAGTGTTCCATTCTCGAGGTACGATTAGGATTGTGTAGGTCAATCCTGTTCAAGAACCTGAGAGTTGTATGAAAGGAACTGTTCCTGAACCTGGTGGTGTGAAACCTCAGGCTTTAGTGCCTCCTGCCCAGGCAGGAGAATAGATTTGGGAGAGAAAGATGGATCAGCAATGATTGAATCGCTGAATAGACTTGGTGGGCCGAATGGCCTAATTCTGCTCCTGTGACATGAAATTAACCATTAATCTATGACTTTGCCCAAACCCTTTGCCCCTCCGCATTGGTTGCCACTTTGGTACCTCACAGCTTCACTCTTTGTCTACCCTCTTGTTTTCAAAATATCTCGGGCTCTGTGAGGTTTTCCCTAAGCTGAGCTGCCACTAATATTTCAATTTATTCACAAAATGCTGGAGTAACTCTGCAGGTCAGGCAGCATCTCGGGAGAGAAGGAATGGGTGACGTTTCGGGTCGAGACCCTTCTTCAGACTGATGTCAGGGGGGCGGGACAAAGGAAGGATATAGGTGGAGACAGGAAGATAGAGGGAGATCTGGGAAGGAGGAGGGGAAGGGGGGGACAGAGGAGCTATCTAAAGTTGGAGAAGTCGACGTTCATACCGCCGGGCTGCAAACTGCCCAGGCGAAATATGAGGTGCTGCTCCTCCAATTTCCGGCGGGCCTCACTATGGCACTGGAGGAGGCCCATGACAGAAAGGTCAGACTGGGAATGGGAGGGGGAGTTAAAGTGCTCGGCCACCGGGAGATCAGCTTTGTTAATGCGGACCGAGCGCAGGTGTTCAGCGAAGCGATCGCCGAGCCTGTGCTTGGTTTCGCCGATGTAAATAAGTTGACATCTAGAGCAGCGGATGCAATAGATGAGGTTGGAGGAGGTGCAGGTGAACCTTTGTCTCACCTGGAAAGACTGTTTGGGTCCTTGGATGGAGTTGAGGGGGGAGGTAAAGGGACAGGTGTTGCATCTCGTGCGGTTGCAGGGGAAAGTGCCCGGGGTTGGGGTGGTTTGGGTAGGAAGGGACGAGTGGACCAGGGAGTTACGGAGGGAACGGTCTCTGCAGAATGCAGAGAGGGGAGGGGTTGGGAAGATATGGCCAGTGGTGGGGTCCCGTTGTAGGTGACGGAAATGTTGGTGGATGATATGTAGGATCCGCTGGCTGGTGGGGTGGAAGGTGAGAACGAGGGGGATTCTGTCCTTGTTGCGAGTGGGGGGAGGGGGAGCAAGAGCGGAGCTGCGGGGTGTAGAAGAGACCCTAGTGAGAGCCTCATCTATAATGGAGGAGGGGAAGCCCCGTTTTCTGAAGAACGAGGACATCTCGGAAGCCCTAGTGTGAAACACCTCATCCCGGGCGCAGATGCGGCGTAGACGGAGGAATTGGGAGTAGGGGATAGACTTTTTGCAGGGGACCGGGTGGGAAGAAGTGTAGTCCAGATAGCTGTGCGAGTCGGTGGGTTTATAGTAAATGTCCGTCACTAGTCTGTCTCCTGTGATGGAGATGGTGAGGTCCAGAAACGGGAGGGAGATGTCAGAGATAGTCCAGGTATATTTAAGGGCAGGATGGAAATTGGAGGTGAAGTTTATGAAGTCAGTGAGTTCTGCATGGGTGCAAGAGGTAGCACCAATGCAGTCGTCGATGTAGCGGAGGTAGAGTTCGGGGATGGGGCCAGTGTACGTCTGGAACAGGGATTGTTCGACGTACCCGACAAAGAGGCAGGCGTAGCTAGGGCCCATGCGAGTGCCCATAGCTACGCCTCTGGTTTGGAGGAAGTGGGAGGAGTCATTTGACAGTTTGCTCTCCTAAATTCATGCTACAGAACTCCACCCTCTATGTAACCTTAAAGGACCTCCCCAGTCGCTAATCCTCTTAAATCTACCGTGCACTTCCATTTATTATTATTTTTTTCTTTCTTTTCTCTCTCGTTTGTTATATTGTTTATGGTGTACTATGTTTACATATTGTGTTGTGCTGCAGCAATTATGAATTTCATTGTTCCATCTGGGACATATGACAATAAAACACTTTTGACACTTGACTCTTGTTTTAATCAACCCCTCAATATCCCTCAAAATCCACGGTTCCCAGGACTGCATCTGCTTCCCCAACTTCATTCCTTAGGATTAGGTCCAGCACTCCCCCATTAAACTCAGACTATCTATGGACTATCTCCTGCACTTCAAAAGTCTCACTCCTTATCCTTTCACACTTTGGTGATCTTAATCGCATCAGCCTTTGTCCTCAGCTTATAGTTGTCTGATGATGCCATTTATATCTACACTTTGCTGAGATCTGCAAAGCCCTGTGTCCTCACAGTGCAACGCCCCGGGTTGTAAAGGCCTATGTCCTCACAGTGTGACGCTCTGTGTTGTAAAAGCCTGTGTCATCACAGTGCAATGCCCGACGTTGCAACATGCAACACTTAACACGCAACAAAAGGTTTTCAATGTACCTCTTTACATGTGCTTGACAAATCTACTGGAATTTTTTGAGGATGTAACTAGGAAAATTGACAGGGGAGAGTCAGTGGATGTGGTGTACCTCGACTTTCAGAAAGCCTTCGACAAGGTCCGACATAGGAGATTAGTGGGCAAAATTAGGGCACATGGTATTGGGGGTAGGGTACTGACATGGATAGAAAATTGGTTGACAGACAGAAAGCAAAGAGTGGGGATAAATGGGTCCCTTTCGGAATGGCAGGCAGTGACCAGTGGGGTACTGCAAGGTTCGGTGCTGGGACCCCAGCTATTTACGATATACATTAATGACTTAGACGAAGGGATTAAAAGTACCATTAGCAAATTTGCAGATGATACTAAGCTGGGGGGTAGTGTGAATTGTGAGGAAGATGCAATAAGGCTGCAGGGTGACTTGGACAGGTTGTGTGAGTGGGCGGATACATGGCAGATGCAGTTTAATGTAGATAAGTGTGAGGTTATTCACTTTGGAAGTAAGAATAGAAAGGCAGATTATTATCTGAATGGTGTCAAGTTAGGAGGAGGGGGAGTTCAACGAGATCTGGGTGTCCTAGTGCATCAGTCAATGAAATGAAGCATGCAGGTACAGCAGGCAGTGAAGAAAGCCAATGGAATGTTGGCCTTCGTAACAAGAGGAGTTGAGTATAGGAGCAAAGAGGTCCTTCTACAGTTGTACCGGGCCCTGGTGAGACCGCACCTGGAGTACTGTGTGCAGTTTTGGTCTCCAAATTTGAGGAAGGACATTCTTGCTATGGAGGGCGTGCAGCGTAGGTTCACTAGGTTAATTCCCGGAATGGCGGGACTGTCGTATGTTGAAAGGCTGGAGCGATTGGGCTTGTATACACTGGAATTTAGAAGGATGAGGGGGGATCTTATTGAAACATATAAGATAATTAGGGGATTGGACACATTAGAGGCAGGAAACATGTTCCCAATGTTGGGGGAGTCCAGAACAAGGGGCCACAGTTTAAGAATAAGGGGTAGGCCATTTAGAACGGAGATGAGGAAGAACTTTTTCAGTCAGAGTGGTGAAGGTGTGGAATTCTCTGCCTCAGAAGGCAGTGGAGGCCAGTTCGTTGGATTCTTTCAAGAGAGAGCTGGATAGAGCTCTTAAGGATAGCGGAGTGAGGTGGTATGGGGAGAAGGCAGGAACGGGGTACTGATTGAGAGTGATCAGCCATGATCGCATTGAATGGCGGTGCTGGCTCGAAGGGCTGAATGGCCTACTCCTGCACCTATTGTCTATTGTCTATAAACTAAAGTAAAGGTCTGTGTCATCACAATGCAGCGCACTGTGTTGTAAAGGCCTGTGTCCGTTCATTACAACAAAGCAAGGAGCAGGAGCTGGCCATCTGGCTGCCAACCATTCACTGTGATCATGGCTGATGTGTCCCAGGCCTCAACTCCTGTTCTGTGCTTGTTCTTTCACCCAGAGCAGAGGAATCAAGAACCAGAGGACATAGCTTTCAAGTGAGAAGGGAAAGAATAGGAATCTGAGAAGCAACTTTTTCACTGGAGGATGGTGGGTCTTTGGAAAGAGCTGCTGGAGGAGGCAGAAACTATAACATTTAAAAGACTTTCGGACAGGTACATGGGTAAGAAACATTTTGAGGGATCTGGGTTAAATATTGGCAAGTGGGAATAATGTGCATGAGCAAGCTGGGGTGACAGGCTTGTTTCCGTGCTGTTTGGCCCTATGACTCAATGAGTTCCACATTACGTTAGTACTGAACTTCCACAACAATGTATCCCCCTCTCTTCAAATATCTCCAGTGATCCAGTCTCCATAACTCATTTGTGTCAAAAATGTTCCAGAGATTCACCTCCCCTTCCCGTGCTGAGGTTGCACCAGTCGGTGTCCCTGCAGGACTGTGGTTGTTTTTTCCTTGCCCATCGCCCTGCTTTCAGTGCTGGAACTGTACTGGGCAGTCTCTTTGCAGTCCAGAGCTGGTTTGTACGAGTCTGTGTCCTTCCAGTGTTGCTGTGGTTGGTGCAAAGCTCTCTGTTCCCACTGGGCTTGGTATGGTCTGCACTGGGCTGTGACTTCACAGTGTTGTGCAGGGGGTGTTACTGTCATTATCTGTCCAGCAGAGCAGTTGGTGCTGGGAATCTGTGGCCCCACAGGCTGTGCTGGGTTGTTGGGGTTTGTGTCACTAATTACTGTCCTGTGTTGCATGTAGCATGTAGTTCATAAATTATTGGAGCAGATTTAGACCATTTGGCCAATCAAGGCTACTCCGCCATTCAATCATGGCTGATCTTTCTTTCCCTCTCAACCCCATTCTCCTACCTTATCCCCATAACCCCTGACATCCGTGCTGATCAAGAATTTGTGAATTTTTGCTTTAAAAATAATAATTGATGGCTTCTGCAGCCTTTTGTGGCAATGAATTCCACAGATTCACTGCACCCTGTCTAAAGAAATTCCTCCTCATCTCCTTTTTAAAAGCCTTTTTTTCGAAAGTTGTGGCCTCCAGTCCTAGACTTTCCCACGAGTGCAAACATCCTCTCCACATCCACTCTATCCAGGCCTTTCATAGTCATAGAGTGATACAGTGTGGAAACTGCCCTTCGGCCCAACTTTCCCACACCGACCAATATGTTCCAGCTACACGAACCACCGGCCCACATATGGTCCATATTCCCTCCAAATCTGTCCTATCCATGTACCTGTCCAACTGTTTCTTAAATGTTGGGATAGTTCCTGCCAAAACTACCTCCTCTGGCAGCTTGTTTCATACATCTACCACCCTTGGGTGAAAAAGTTACCCTTCAGATTCCTATTAAATCTTTTCTCCTTCATCTTAAACCTATGTCCTCTGGACCGCGATTCATCTACTCTGAGCAAGAGACTGTGTATCTGCCCGATCTATTCGTCTCTTGATCTTGCACAACTCTATAAGTCTTGCACACCAGTCTGAAGAAGGGTCTCGACCCGAAACACCACCCATTCCCTCTCTCCTAGATGCTGCCTGACCTGCTGAGTTACTCTAGCACTTTGTGATCCCTTCGATTTGTACCAGCATTTGCAGTTAATTTCCGACACCTCTTTAAGATCATCCCTCGTGCTCCTGCGCTCCAAGGAATAGAGTACCAGCCTACTCAACCTCTGCCTACAGCTCAGACCCTCCAGTCCTGGCAACATCCACGTAAATCTTCTCTACATTCTACAATCATCTTCACAATCTGCAAATCCACCCACTTCTGTATCATCTGCAAACTTGCTCGTCAATATCTTCACTATTCTGTAAATTTCATTGAGGTCCCCCTCATCCTTCTAAACTCCAGCAAGTACAGGCCCAGAGCCATCAAAAGCTCATCATATGTTAACCCAATCTCTGTGGCCCTGTCATGCAGTGCTGTGTATGTTATGGGCCAACATACTGACAATACAATGCCTGCTGATGTAAAGGTCTGTGCCCTGACAGTACATTGCCAACTATTGTCTATTGTGTTGCTCTGCATTCTTGCCCACTCCATTGAAACGGAAACTTCATTCTCTCCTTCCCCGTTTGTTTGTTTCTATCTTCATACACTTCTCTTGGTGATCTATCCCTTCAGAGTGGATTAACGTGAACAAGACGCTTGTGTTTGTTGCTGCTGTTGTTTTAATTGTGAAGTGACTGACTTTTAGTGACTGCAGTCTGTTGTTTTGAAAGCAGGCATCCCATTATCTATTCTAGAAAACAACATAGTGCCAGCTCTCGGACCCCTCTTCCTACCCATCCCTGGACCATGATCCCACACACCAGGTCATAATTTCACAGACCATTTCTAATTTTATCACTTCTGGCTGTCTGCCTTCCACAGTCTCCAACCTCATTGTTGGAGCCATTTATGCTTAATTCAGTTATTGTTATTGTGTTATGGCTATGTTATAATATTTCTAGTTTATGTCTTTTTTGCCTGCTTGTGGGTGTGACTTAATGCGTAATGGGGAGTGTCTAGATTGGAGGAGGCTAGTTTGGCGACAGAGGTTGTGGGTCAGTTTAGACTCGGAGGATGGTGAGCATACAGTTCATACACGCGCTCGTACCATAGGCTTGTATCATCTATATTTGTAAGAACCATACAGTAATAACTGCAAGAATTCTAGATATTGTTTGAAGAATAAACAGTTGATAAAGTACGGAAACTGATGAATTACTCTATGATTTGTGCTACTTTAATAAAACCAATTAATGAAGAAAAGAAGTTTGGAAGATTCGTTTTGTCATTTAAGGGTGCGACGTGTGCGTAAGCACACATTTCATCCCCGAGAAGTAATGGCTATCGAAGTGGGATTTCGAGGTGGTATAGAAACTGCCATTACACTCATTGTTTCCCATCGCCGCTCAGCCTGGTTTTACCTTCTCCCCAAAATCCATCATCACAACTGCCCTGGCAGACACATTGTTTCTGCCTGCTCCTTTCCCACTGAAATATTTTCCACATATCTCGACTCCATCCTATCTTCCCAGGGCCAATCTCTCCTGACCAATGTCCAATATATCTCACAGGCCCTTCTTCTCTTTAATGACTTCCAATTTCCTACCCCCACTCTCTCATCTTCACTATGGATGTTCAGTCACTCTACACCTCCATCCCCCACAAGAAACGCCTTAAAGCCCTCCGTTTCTTCCTGAACTGCAGAAACATCCAATTTCCCTCTGCCTAACGGAGCTGGTCCTCACCCTTAACAACTTCTCCTTTGACTCCTCCCACTTCCTCCAAGGCAAAGGGATAGCTATGGGCACCCGCAAGGGCCCCAGCCATGCCTGCCTCTTTGTAGGGAACGTCGATCAATCCATGTTCCAGGTGTACTCTGGCCTATCCCCGAAGTCTATCTCCATTACATTGATGACTGCATCCTGCACCCATGCAGAACTCATGGACTTCATCAACTTCACCACCAATGACCAAACGTGGACTGGGTGATTGTTTCGCTGAACAACTTTGCTGTCCACCTGGACCTACCTGATCTCCTGGTTGCTAAACACACCCATACTCTCTCCTGTTGCCACGATGACCTTTCTGTCCTAGGTCTCCTGAAGTGTCAGAGTGAGGCTAAATGCAAATTGGAGGAATAGCATCTCATATTTTCCTTGGGCAACTTACAGCCCAGTGGTATGAATATTGATTTTACTAACTTCACGTAACTACGGCATTCCCACTCTCTTCATCCCTCCCCCACCCAACTCACACCAGCTTCTCATTTTCATCCAACAAACAGCCAACAATGGCCTGTTTCCTTTATCATTGTTACTTATTTTCATATCTTTCATACGTTGTTTTTTATCTCTCTACATCATCGTCTATATCTCTCGTTACCCTTTCCCCGGGTCTCTGGTGTGTGAAGCAGCTGCTCCAGCTGTGCCACTGTGCTGTCTCATTGTTGGAGTCGCCATGAAACCGCAGGATTGTCATAAAAATGCAGCTGGTTTGATACTGGAAAGACACCTGGTGCTTTACCTGGTTAGCTTGAGCCCCAGCCCCAAAGTCTGAAGAAGGGTCTCCACCCGAAATGTCATCCATTCCTTCTCTCCAGAGATGCTTCCTGTCCCGCTGAGTTACTCCAGCTTTTTGTGCCTATTTTCAGTTTAAACCAGCATCTACAGTTGCTTCCCACATATTAAGTGTTCACATTGATGCATTGGCTCTGAGAAACATTAGACCATGATCTGAATGGTGTCAAGTTAGGAGGAGGGGGAGTTCAACGAGATCTGGGTGTCCTAGTGCATCAGTCAATGAAAGGAAGCATGCAGGTTCAGCAGGCAGTGAAGAAAGCCAATGGAATGTTGGCCTTCGTAACAAGAGGAGTTGAGTATAGGAGCAAAGAGGTCCTTCTACAGTTGTACCGGGCCCTGGTGAGACCGCACCTGGAGTACTGTGTGCAGTTTTGGTCTCCAAATTTGAGGAAGGATATTCTTGCTATGGAGGGTGTGCAGCGTAGGTTCACTAGATTAATTCCCGGAATGGCGGGACTGTCGTATGTTGAAAGGCTGGAGCGATTGGGCTTGTATACACTGGAATTTAGAAGGATGAGGGGGGATCTTATTGAAACATATAAGATAATTAGGGGATTGGACACATTAGAGGCAGATAACATGTTCCCAATGTTGGGGGAGTCCAGAACAAGGGGCCACAGTTTGAGAATAAGGGGTAGGCCATTTAGAACGGAGATGAGGAAGAACTTTTTCAGTCAGAGGGTGGTGAAGGTGTGGAATTCTCTGCCTCAGAAGGCAGTGGAGGCCAGTTCGTTGGATGCTTTCAAGAGAGAGCTGGATAGAGCTCTTAAGGATAGCGGAGTGAGGGGGTATGGGGAGAAGGCAGGAACGGGGTACTGATTGATAGTGATCAGCCATGATCGCATTGAATGGCGGTGCTGGCTCGAAGGGCTGAATGGCCTACTCCTGCACCTATTGTCTATTGTCTATTGTCTATGATAGAAACATAGAACAACAGGTGCAGGAGTATGCCATTCGGTCCGTCGAGCCAGCACCACCATTCAATTTGATCATGGCTGATCATTCACAATCAGTACCCCATTCCTGCCCTCTCCATACCTACTGACTCCACTATCATTAAGAGCTCTATTGAACTCACTCATGAAAGCATCCAGAGAATTGGCCTCTATTGCCTTCTGAGGCAGAGAATCCACAGATTTACAACTCTTGAGTGAAAAAGTTTTTCCTCATCTCTGTTCTAAAAGGCCTTATTCTTAAACTGTGCCCCCTGGTTCTGGACTCCCCCAACATTGGGAACATGTTTCCTGCCTCTCGCATGTCCAATCCCTTAATAATCTTATGTTTCAATAAGACCCCCTCACATCTTTCTAAATTCCAGTGTATACAAGCCCTGTCGCTTCAGTTTTTCAACATATAACAATCCCGCCATTCCGGGCATTAACTTAGTGAACCTACACTGCACTCCCTCAATAGCAAGAATGTCCTTCCTCAAATTTGGAGACCAAAACTGCGCACTGTACTCCAGGTGCAGTCTGACTCGGGCCCTCGACAACTGCAGAAGGAGCTCTTTGCTCCCATACTCAACTCCTCTTGGCATGAAGGCCAACATGCCATTAGCTTTCTTCACTGCCTGGTGTACCTGCATGCTTACTTTTAGTAACTGATGAAAAAAGACACCCATTTCCAAACTTGACACCATTTAGCTAATAATCTCCCTTCCTGTTCATACCACCAAAGTGGATAACCTCACATGTATCCACATTAAACTGCATCCTACTCACACAACCTGTCCAAATCACCCTGCACCCTCATAGTATCCTCCTCACAGTTCACACTGCCGCACCTGGATGAGAGAAAAATAGAAGAAAATGGGTGCAGAAGTAGGCCAATCGGCCCTTCGAGCCAGCACCACCATTCAATATGATCATGGCTGATCATCCAAAATCAGTACCCCGTTCCCGCTTTTTTCCCCATATCCTTTGATTCCGTTACCCCGAAGAGCTAACTCTCTCTTGAAAACATCCAGTGAATTGGCCTCCACTGCCTTTCGTGGCAATGAATTCCAGATTCGCAACACTGGGTGAAAAAGTTTTTCCTCATCTCATTCCGAAATGGCATACCCCTTATTCATAAACAATGACCCCTGGTTTTAGACTCCCCAATGGGGTATACTATACCGAGGGTAGGACGGCCAATTTGATCAAATTAAACAGAATGAGAATTATTACCTGAAACGGAAATATCGAACCAGTTGCAGCAAAGTGGTGTCGAAATATCAGCACAACCCTTTCAGCAAGACCGTGCGTGGCTCTGAACAGAGCCGTTATGATTTCCGTTAGCTGCGTTAGCGCTGTGTGGAACTTTACTTTGTAGATGTAGATGCAGTAACTCAGTGACTGTGGAAGGGCTGATCAGCGACTGAGGTCCGCGCGGGGAAAGTGCGTAATAAAGCTGTTTGTTGTCCTTGAACCCAGAGCGCGAGAAAATGGGGCGCAGAGCGAACAGGGGCTGGTCTGTGCGCGGCGTGTACACAGCATTATGAGCAGCTTTGGCGTTTACATCGTAACCAGTTACACTTGAATCACTGGTGTCAGACTCCGCTCAGCAGCAGAGTCTGTGGCATAAATTCAATTAAAAACAGCGCGGAAAGAACAGAACATTAGTGTAACAGGACATTAAGACAAAGGCGCAGCACTTTCTTCTGCCGGGTTAGTGGCTCTTAAAAAAGCCGTTTGTTGTCCTTGGTGGAGGTGGGGTTCAGGCGCGCTCCCCGCGGATGCGGCGGGCCAGCTGGATGTCTTTGGGCATGATGGTGACTCGCTTGGCGTGGATGGCGCAGAGGTTGGTGTCCTCAAAGAGCCCCACCAGGTAAGCCTCGCTGGCCTCCTGCAGGGCCATGACGGCCGAGCTCTGGAAGCGCAGGTCTGTCTTGAAGTCCTGAGCGATCTCCCGCACCAGTCGCTGGAAGGGCACTTTGCGGATGAGCAGCTCGGTGGATTTCTGGTAGCGCCGGATCTCCCTCAGAGCCACGGTGCCGGGCCTGTAGCGATGAAGCTTCTTCACTCCGCCCGTGGCCGGAGCGCTCTTCCGCGCCGCTTTGGTCGCTAGCTTTTTGCGAGGAGCTTTCCCTCCGGTCGATTTGCCACACTTGCGCCAAGTACAGCAGCCCCGAGAGCACCTCACACCTGATGACCAGGTTTTTCCCCGTGATGGAGAGGAAGCGCTGCTTCCACAGCTCCAGCTTCTTCCCCACCTTGGCTATCCGCTCCAGCCAATTCTTGTTACATGCCTCAGCCTTCCCGAACCAGATCCCCAGCACCTTCAGGAAGTCAGGCTTGATGGTGAAGGGGATGGAAGATCGGTCAGGCCAGTTGCCAAAGAGCATGGCCTCGCTCTTCCTGCGGTTTACCCTGGCCCCCGTGGCCAACTCAAACTGGCCGCAGACGCTGATCAGTCTGCGGACCGACCCTGGATCCGAGCAGAAGACGGCGACATCGTCCATGTACAGGGAGGCCTTGACCTGAGTGCCCCCACTGCCTGGCAATGTCACTCCTCTTATGCTCGCATCCTTCCTGATGGATTCGGCAAAGGGTTCAATGCAACAAACGAACAAGACAGGGGAGAGAGGGCAACCCTGCCTGACTCCAGACCTATAAGAAAATAACTGCAGATGCTGGTACAAATCGATTTATTCACAGAATGCTGGAGTAACTCAGCAGGTCAGGCAGCATCTCGGGAGAGAAGGAATGGGTGACGTTTCGGGTCGAGACCGTTCTTCAGACTCCAGACCTGACGGGGAAGCTGTCTGATTCCCACCCATTAATTTGGACTGCACTACAGATATCGGTGTAGAGCAGTTGTATCCACTTTCTGATTCCCTCCCCAAAGCCCATTTTGGAGAGCACGTCCCTCATGTACGTGTGCGATATCCTGTCGAAGGCCTTCTCCTGGTCCAAGCTGACCAGGCAGGCATCCACCCGTCTGTCCTGCACGTAGGCAATGGTATCTCTCAGCAGCACTAGGCTGTCTGAGATTTTCCTGCCAGGTACAGCACAGGTTTGGTCCGGGTGGATCGCCTGTCCAAGAGCAGACTTGACCCGGTTGGCGATGGCCTTAGACAGGATCTTGTAATCTACATTCAACAATGTGATGGGTCTCCAATTCCTTATGTCATTCATCTCCCCCTTCTGCTTGTAGATTAGGGTGATGCTGCCCTTCCTCATAGAGTCTGACATGCTGCCGGCTAGAAGTATGTCGTTGTACACTTCCAGCAGGTCCGGGCCCACCCAGTCCCACAGAGCCGAGTACAACTCTGCCGGTAAGCCATCGCCTCCGGGAGTTTTACTCCAGTCAAAGGAACGGATGGAGCCAGTCAGCTCCTCCAGGGTCAGTGGTGGGTCCGGGCCATTCTCCTTCAACAGTCGGAGCACAACGTGAAATACAGGCACTGGAATGACGGAGCCGTCTCTGGGACCGGCTTTTAAAGCATTGGTGAAGCGCCTCTGAATGGCTGGAGCAGAGATGTCACTCACGGTGTCCCATGCCTGCGAGTGGCTGCAGGTCTGTCAGCATCAGGCGGCGGTTTCAGACGGTCTGAGGTCGGGGGGGATACAGAGATTTGTGACCGGCGGGTGGGGTGGGAAAAGCTCAGCCAACCAGAGCACGGACTGCAGAATCATTGGTTGCGGGTTAAATTTCAAATTGCCGTCAATTTCACAGCAGTCGGAAACCGAGGGCAGTATTTTATTGATATTTCTGAATGAATCCAGTTTTTGTCAACTTATCACCAAATCCACTGTTAAATCCACTTTAACTTCTCGCTTAAATCATGGACTGAATACGCGGCGCGGATTTACAGACCGGATCCCGGTGCAAACGGAATTCAGCTCTGCTCGTGACTGGAAATAAGCGACGGTTACCCAGAGAACGGTTTCGAATCGACCCTCCTGTTGCTGCAGTAATCATGAGGTATAAAGGTTAAAGGGAAACTGACATCGCCTTGTGTGTGGTCTTTTTCTGTGGGCTGCCGATGTTCTTTGCATTTCTAATGACCGCGGTGATCAAGCAAAACACTCTTGTGTTCGTTCAGTGGTCGAATAACTCGTTTCATAAAGCACATTACAATCTGCATCTACTCTCACTCCCGAGTCACTGCTCTCTCTGAGGCTGCGGGCGGCTCTTAGAAAAGCCTGTTTTGAGTTCGAATAAAGGGGTAGTTATTTAGCCGCCGAACCCGTAGGGAGTGCGGCCCTGGCGTTTCAGAGCGTACACCACATCCATGGCAGTGACTGTCTTGCGCTTGGCGTACTCGGTGTAGGTGACCGCGTCCCTGATCACATTCTCCAGGAAAACCTTCAGCACCCCGCGGGTCTCCTCGTAGATCAGACCCGAGATCCGCTTGACCCCGCCACGCCGAGCCAGGCGGCGGATGGCTGGCTTGGTGATGCCCTGGATGTTATCGCGAAGCACTTTTCGGTGCCGCTTTGCTCCGCCTTTGCCTCCTTTCCCTCGGCCAGACATGATGCTGCTTCACTCGAGTCGCTGCTCAATGATAAACTGACTGCTGTTGTCTCCTTTTATACACAGCGCCCCGACCTGCCCGAGATATGCAGAGAGAGAGAGGCGGAGAGAGGAGGAGACAACGTGACAGACAGCACCCTCTCATATTCCAGCTCCACGCCCCAGATTCCTGAAACCAATTTCCAACGGTTAGTCGCCAATCGATCCGAAAATTAGCGCTCCGGACAAACTGTCAGAGACAGGCATTCCGCGGGAAGTCACTCAGTGGTATTATCGCTGTGTCAAATTAATTTGTCTCCTTCCTGTTCATTCTCGGAGTCCGTTCCCTCTGCCCATATCGCCCACCCCACGCGGTTCAGCAGTTTACAGTCGCTTTAAAGGATGATTTTGGGAAACATACCGAGTTGGTGCTTGGGCTGAGACGGGGATTCTGTCAGTGTTACCGTCTCACTGACAATGAAAGGCTTTAAATTCAGCTTGAAGCCAAACGTATGCCCAGTCCGAGTGATGCTGAGCTCGGTCACACCATTTAGTTGTATTCCAGACACTGGATACCGGGGGGTGGGATGGGGGATGCAGCGAATGTCAGCGAGTTACGAGGGACCCCCGGTAATTTAAATGATTTCCCCCGCTGGCACTGAGCTTGTCCCGGGACAGGGATCGCTTGGGTCTGGATCAGCTCTTTCCTGAGAAATGTGAGTGGCTCTGAGAAGAGCCGTTGGGTTCATGTCTTTACAATGTGCGCTTTTTAATTTACTTTTTGGTCACTGCCCTCTTGGGTTTAGCCGATTTCGGCTTCACCGGGGTTTTTATCGGCTTCTTTGCTGCCTTTTTCACTGCGACCTTTTTGGGTGTTATCGGCGATGCCTTCTTGGGCGATACTTTCTTCACCGCCGTTTTTTTAGCCGCTGGTTTCTTGGCCCCAACTTTCTTGGCGGGAGATTTCTTCACCGTTGGTTTCTTGGTGGTAGTTTTTGCCAATGATTTCTTGATCGGGGTTTTCTTGGCCGTCGGTTTCTTGCTCTTGGATGTCTTGGCTGCAGGAACCTTCGCTTTCTTTATCGGTTTCACGGCGGCTTCTCCCTTACCGGTCTTGAAGGAGCCCTTGTTCTGAACCAGGACACCGTTTGCTACTCTCTTCCTGATGCACAACAGGATCAGGCGGCGGGACTTCATCAGATCGACGCCTTCGGCCCCCAGACCCTTCTTTATCGCAACTAAAGACAGCCCATGGCGATCGTGGCAATCCGCAACAAGCTTGTCGATCCGGCCGCC
The DNA here is from genome assembly GCF_053455715.1 of Rhinoraja longicauda. Lineage (NCBI taxonomy): Eukaryota > Metazoa > Chordata > Chondrichthyes > Rajiformes > Arhynchobatidae > Rhinoraja > Rhinoraja longicauda. The sequence goes on from NC_135986.1 coordinate 16,036,117, forward strand.
CAGATTGGGACCGGCTGCTTTGCTCCGGGCGGCCGCCTTCTTCTTCTTGGGGGCCTTGGTTTTAGCGGCGGGGACGGCTTGAGGAGCCGCTTCGGCGGCTGCGGTCTCGGTCATGTCGGCGACTTTGCACAAGCTCTCTCTGACACTCAGGACTGAGTGAGAAATTAATCGAGTGGCGGCGGCAGAGAGCAATTTAAAGGCAGCGAGCGGACGGGGCGGAGACATCCTGCTGTCAGCTCCCGGCCCTTCCGCCTCGTTGTGTTTCTCTGTCTTCAAAAACCCTCCAATTCCAATAAAAATCGGACACCTCGGAGACACAGACTGACCTCGGTACATCTCTGAGACTGGAATGTTTATTGTAGAGTAAGTCCGATACGAATTAAAGGCAGCGCTTTCCATTTAAACCCGTTTCACTGATGCACTGAGCGCGTTCTCTGTCCCGATCGCTGACATGTTCGCTGCTTTTCGGCAGAAATATCGAAACCAACGTAAGCTTTGCGGTTACTTCCCACTTCAGGACTGAGCTGGGAAGTGGGGCGATCCCGTGCCACTGATATCTTGACATTTTTCACCAGAGGGACTGGAAAATCTGGCGAAATGTTCGGACACACAAACACAGTGGCATCAATCTGAGTCGCCCGCCCCTATAACACAGTCTCTGACACAATGTTCACATCTACACATTCACAGCTCGGACAGTTGGCCCGTTGCACAGTTCCCAGGGTGGGATTACCTCTCCGCTCCACCCGTGCTGTGGATTCTCGGGGGTTGCGTGTAGTTTCCCAGCTCAGTAACTGTTAAACTCGCTGACGCCGCCGCTCATCAGAGTCTCTGATCCCTGGATTCGGATTCGTCTCGTCTCTTTCTTGCATGAGCGGCCCTGTATTTTTAAACAGTCCAACACCTGACACAGACTCCAGTTGTGGTATCAACAGCTCACTGCATGTCTGAAATATGATTTATTTACTTGTTATTTTTTACCGGATAATATTATGGTAAAGGCTCCCCACTAACTCTTCAGTCACTTGCTCTTCCTGATTTCCCAATAGGAGGCCCAGTATCGCCTGCTCTGGAGAGAAGGAATGGGTGACGTTTCGTATTGAGAAATATCTATCTGCGATTTAATCCTGCAGTTCTTTCCGATACATTTTCCTGTGACAGGTGGTTGTGACTTGCCTGGTGTTTCCTGCTACCCCCCCTCCCTAAATTCACCTTGTAGGACCTCATTCCGCTTTTTACCTATATCGTTGGTGCCAATGTGCACCACAACAACTCTCTGCTCGCCCTCCCCCTCCAGAATGTTCTGCAGCCGCTCAGAGACATCCCTGACCCTTGCACCAGGGAGGCAACATACCACCCTGGAGTCTCGTTTGCGGCCGCAGAAACGCCTATCTATTCCCCTTACAATTGAATCCCCTATTACTATAGCCCTTCCACTCTTTTTCCTCCCCTCTTTTGCCGCAGAGCCACCCACGGTGCCATGAATTTGGCTGCTGCTGCCTTCCCCTGATGAGCCATCTCCCCCAACAATATCCAACATGGTATATCTGTTTAGGAGGGAGATGACCGCAGGGGACTCCTGCACTACCTGCCTACTGCTACGCTGGCTAGTGGCCACCCGTTTCCTTTCTGTCCGCTTATCTTTTACCTACGGTGTGGTCAACTCACTGTATGTGCTATCCACGACCTTCTCAGCATCGTGGATGCTCCAGTATGAATCCAACCGCAGCTCCAACCGTTCAATGCGGTCTGCCAGGAGCTGCAGCTGGACACACTTCCTGCACACGTAGTCATCAGGGACACCGACAATATCCCTGATCTCCCACATGTTGCAGGATGAACAATCCACGGGGCCGATCTCAACTGCCATGTCTTACCCCCAAATTAAATCAACTCACTCCCACTTAAAAAATCTTAATCCTTTAAAATGTACCTTTACTAAAAAGCACTGTATCCTTAACTCACTGAACCCTTACCTCACGGAACCCTTAACTCACTGAACCCTTACCTCGCTGAACCCTTACCTCACTGAACCCTTAACTCACTGAACCCTTAACTCACTGAACCCTTAACTCACTGAACCCTTACCTCACTGAACCCTTAACTCACTGAACCCTTACCTCACTGAACCCTTAACTCACTGAACCCTTCCCTCACTGAACCCTTAACACACTGAACCCTTACCTCACTGAACCCTTAACACACTGAATCCTTAACTCACTGAACCCTTAACTCACTGAACCCTTAACTCACTGAACCCTTAACTCACTGAACCCTTAACTCACTGAACCCTTAACTCACTGAACCCTTAACTCACTGAACCCTTAACTCACTGAACCCTTACCTCACTGAACCCTTAACTCACTGAACCCTTACCTCACTGAACCCTTAACTCACTGAACCCTTCCCTCACTGAACCCTTAACACGCTGAACCCTTACCTCACTGAACCCTTAACACACTGAATCCTTAACTCACTGAACCCTTAACTCAATGAACCCTTAACTCACTGAACCCTTAACTCACTGAACCCTTAACTCACTGAACCCTTAACTCACTGAACCCTTAACTCACTGAACCCTTAACTCACTGAACCCTTAACTCACTGAACCCTTAACTCACTGAACACTTAACTCACTGAACCCTTAACTCACTGAACCCTTAACTCACTGAACCCTTAACTCAAACCTGGGGTTACTCCCAATCAGCTCCTTCCTCTAGTCCGCTTCCACCAATCAGCGGCTTCCTCCAGACCACTTCTTTTGAAGTGTGATGGAACGTTTTTAAACCTCCAACTGGACGCTGCACCAGCCACTCCAACCGTTCCTGGGCCTCTGTGAAAACAAAGCCCTGCGCTCGGTTTTTAAATCTACCGCCCGGAAGCTGCACCAGACTACATACACCAGACCTCCCACCATTAACTCCATCTACAGTTCACTCTGCCTCAAAAATGGGGAAAATAATCAAAGACATCCCACCCAAATCATTCCTCCTTTGCCGTGCTCAAGTCCAACAGAAGCTCAAAAGCTGCTGCACCAGACTTGGAAACAGAATCCTCCCCTTCATTAGCAGTTTTCTGAACGGTTATTCTATAAGCTAGGGCACTGTCCGATTCTCCTCTATCCCATTGAGGACAATGTCAAAGGAACCAATGTGCTAAAATGCTAATAGGTTTATTCTGCACTCTGTGTCTTCCCCTTTGCTCTATCTATTGTACGAGTTTGAACTGATTGTCTCATTGTATGGTATAGAAACATAGAAAATAGTTGCAGGAGTAGGCCATTCGGCCCTTCGAGCCTGCACCGCCATTCAATATGATCATGGCTGATCATCCAGCTCAGTAACCTGTAGTAGTAGCCTTCTCTCCATACCCCCTGATCCCTTTAGCCACAAGGGCCACATCTAACTCCCTCTTAAATATAGCCAATGAACTGGCCTCAACTACCTTCTGTGGCAGAGAATTCCACAGACTCACCACTCTCTGTGTGAAGAAATGTTTTCTCATCTCGATTTCTGATCCTTTTGGATAGCAAGCAAAACAAAGCTTCACACTGTCCTTTGGTAAATGTGACAATAATAAACCTAAATCAAAAGCATCTCTCTCTGTGGAATTAATCCACATTCAGTGTGTACTGTAAGTGGGTCAGGATCGAGTGACTGGGAATGTGCGGAATCCGTGTTCATAACAGATTTACAATGGAGATTTTTAGACTATTGCTTGAATAGTTTTCACTTTATTGGGTTTTTCAAATTTCAGGCCCTTTTGGGGAACAAGGGTTATTTTCTGCACATCCCTTGTTGCTGTCTGATCATTGGAGATTGATGCAGCTGTCTGATTGGGCTATTTCACACAAAGGGTGGTGAGTGTATGGATCGAGCTGCTGGAGGAGGTAGTTGAGCCAGATACTATTGCATTGTTTAAGAAATATTTAGACATGTACATGAATAGGACTGGTTTAGAGGAATATGGGCCAAACACAGGCAGGTGGGACTGTTTCCACACTGTATAACTCTGACTCTATTGTATGTGACCATTGACATTGAATGCTGTACCATCAATTGTAAGAGGCCGACTTTATTCCTCGAGATGCCACAAGAGCGAATGCGAGAAGATGTCCTCATTCTCTGTGCGCCGAAGTTTGTGGAAATGACTGGACGAGGGAAAACCGGCAGCAAAGCCAAGGCCAAGCCTAAATCGCGCTCATCCCAGGCCGGACTGCAGTTCCCGGTGGGCCGTGTTCACAGGCTCCTGAGAAAGGGCAACTATGATGAGCGTGTTGGTGCTGGAGCTGTGTTCGAGTATCTGACGGCTGAAATCCTCGAGCTGGCTGGCAACGTGGCCCGGGACAACAAGAAGACCCGCATCATCCCCAGACACCTGCAGCTGGCCGTCCGCAACGACGAGGAGCTCAACAAGCTGCTGGGAGGGGTGACCATCGCCCAGGGCGGGGTGCTGCCCAAGAGCAAGTAAATCAGTGAACCATCAATCTAATGACCCAAAGGCTCTTTTCAGAGCCACCCACATTGTCTGTGGAAGGGCTGAGCACTGGCTTTGGAGGGTGCAGGGATTTCCATTCAGTGCAACCAGCTTGTGTATCTGCTGGAGATGAGTCGCCATTCACCCATCTTGCTCTAAATCCTGCAGAATAACCTTTGCTGCCTTGATTTCAACCATCATTTATTCGCACACCAAGAGGTCTGTATCAGACCGGAAGCTTTCCCAATCCCGATTCCCCACATCATCAGATATTTTGCTAAAAATAAGAAGATTCTCTCTCCCTCGCCTTTGTACTTCCTGGATGAATGGTGGTGAAGCATCTAATCTCATTGGTGAGAGGAACAGTCCAATCAGAGAGTGATGTCATTCTCCAATGAACAAGTGGCAATAATAGCAACACCAAAACATAGTCGTCAGTCCCCAAAATGAGCTGAAGTTTGAAAAGCTCACCCATGTAGGACAGCACAGGAACAGGCCCTTCGCTCCACAATGTCTGTGACAAACATGACTCCAAGACCAATTTTTATCTGCCTGCACATAATCTATATCACTCCATCCCCTGCACTTCAACGTGACTGTCCAGAAGTCTCTCAATTGCCACTGTCCCATCTGCCTACTCCACCACCCCCAGCAGTGCATTCCCAGTACTCACTACACTCTGTGTAAATAATTTTAAAATAACTTGCCCTTCATACCATCATTAAACTCATCCCATCTGAACTAAAAGCTATGGCCTCTAGTTTTTCCCATTTTTTACCTGTGAATAAAAGGGTCTTACTGTCTATTTCATCTTTACCTCTCACAATTTTACACACTATTATAACGTCTTCCTTCAAACTCTGGCGTTCTGGAGAAAACAATCCAAGTTTGTCCAACTGCTCCCTGTAGCTAATACCCCGTAATCCAGGCATTATTGCAATAAACCTCCTCTGCACCCTTTCCAAACCAACCAAACTCTTCCTGTAATGGGGCAACCAGAACTGCACGCAATACTCCAAATGTGGCCGAAGCAAAGTCCTACAAAGCTGCACTATGACCCCTGACTCCTAATGCCCTGAATAATGAAGCCAAACATACCATATGCTTTCTTTACTGCTCTTTCTACGTGTTGCCATTTTCAGGGAGTGATGTACTGGGACCCCAATATCTTTATGTACATCAATGGTGTGAATGGTCATGCTATTAATTATACATTTCCCCTTGCATTCAAAAGAAGAACAGGTTTTTTAACAATAATCTCTAAGACAGATACATTATAAATGTGTGAATGTGGTTTCCCCCCTTCACCCTTTACCTGATCCCAATACATTTACAATACAGACAGCGAATGAATTAATTCTCTGATACGAGATTCTGGGAATTAACCTCCCATTCATTTCATATGATAACGATTCGGAACAAATGTGATTCACAGAACATAATGAAGGTTGGGTTTTTGTGTAAAGGGCATTAGGTTTTGGACAGGTCACTGTTCACACACTGGGGTCAAATCTGAGACTGAAATGTAAAAGTTGTTTCAGTGAAAGGACCGAGAACTTGTGATCTCGATAAGAAGTGAGATTCAGGGCACTTACAACACAGGGGACTGCAGTTAATACATCACATACACCACAGCAATTAAACCACATCAACAGCAGCAAAATGCAAATACTGTATTGTGTTCACATTAATCTGTTCGATATTTAACATTTTTGGGTGAAATATTTGAAGACACAGACAAGCTGAGAGAGAATAAGATAACGTTTCCGTGCCAGTTCAGAGGATGGGAACATAGCAGTAACACCGGGACAGTGAGGAGAAAGAACCGCAAAATTTAAAAGACATTAACAGCTAGAAACCCATGTCGGAGCAAAACTCACCAATTTTGCTGCAACTCCATGTTGAAATAGTGCTGCACCTCTTTCAGTGAGACTTTAAGAGGCTCTTAAAAGAGCCGTTGTGATTGTGGTTGACTTTTTCAGCTTGTGTGGATCCTTACTTGGAGCTGGTGTATTTGGTCACTGCCTTTGTTCCCTTCCGACATGGCGTGCTTGGCCAGCTCCCCGCACAGCAGCAGGCATGTGCTGCAGGCCTTCATTGCGAAAGAATTTGAGTTTAGAAGCAAGGACATCCTACTGCAGTTGTACAGCGCCCTGGTGAGACCACACCTGGAGTATTGGTCTCCTAATTTAAGGAAGGACATTCTTGCTATTGAGGGAGTGCAGCGTAGGTTAATTCCTGGGATGGCGGGACTGACATAATGAAGAAAGAATATGTCAACTGGGCTTGTATTCACTGGAATTTAGGATGAGAAGGGATCTTATGGAAAAGTATAAAATTCTTTGGACAGGCTCGATGCAGAAAAAATGTTCCCCATCTTGGGGAGTCCAGAATCAAGTGTCAGAGTTTAAGAATAAGGGGTGGGCCATTTAGGACTGAGATGAGGAAAAACATTTTCACACAAAGAGTGGAGAGTTAACACCCATCTGTAGAATTCTCTGCCACAGAAGGCAATGGAGGCCAATTCACTGGATGTTTTCAAGAGAGAGTTAGATTTTGCTCTTAGGGCTAACAGAATCAAGGGATATGGGGAAAAAGCAGAAATGGGGTACTGATTTCGGATGATCAGCCATGATCATATTGAATGGCCATGCTGGCTCGAAGGGCCGATGGGCTAGTCCTGCACCTATTTTCTATGTTTCTCTGTGCTGCATCAGCACCAACAACACAGAACACTGTCCCAGGATGTGATGATCAACCACTTAGTCAGAATCATCCAACACGGAAACAGGCCCTTCAGTCCAACTTGCCGCTGTTGACCATGATAGCTCATCTATACTCGTCCACCTGCCTGTGCTTCACCAGCTCCCTCTAAGCCTTTTCTATTGGTGTACCTGTCCAGATGTCTTGTTATAGTACTTGCCTCAACGACATCCTCTGGCAGCTTGCTCCATATACCCACCACCCTCTACATGAAAAAGATGCCCATCAGGTTTCTATTAAATCTCATCCCACGCACCTTAAACCATGTCCTCTGGTTCTTGATTCCCCTTCCCTGTGTAAAAAACTGCTTTCACGCAATCTATTCCGCTCATGATCTTATACACCTTTGTAAGATCAACCCTCAGCCTCCAGAATGAAGAATTAAGTTCTCGCTTACGCAGCCTCTCCCTATGGATCAGGCTCTGTAGTCTTGGCAATATATTCGAGTATGTTCGAGTTTCACTGTACCTTAATTGGTATACATGACAATCAACAGACCTTTGATATTCGTGAAAATCTTCTCTGCACTCTTTCCCGCTTCATATCATATCATATATATACAGCCGGAAACAGGCCTTTTCGGCCCTCCAAATCCGTGCCGCCCAGTGATCCCCGTACATTAACACTATCCTACACCCACTAGGGACAATTTTTACATTTACCCAGCCAATTAACCTACATACCTGTACGTCTTTGGAGTGTGGGAGGAAACCGAAGATCTCGGAGAAAACCCACGCAGGTCACGGGGAGAACGTACAAACTCCATACAGTGCAGCACCCGTAGTCAGGATCGAACCTGAGTCTCCGGCGCTGCATTCGCTGTAAAGCAGCAACTCTACCGCTGCGCTACCGTGCTTAATGATATCCTTCCCATAACAAGGTACCCAAAACTGAACACAATAATCCAAATGCAGCCTCACCAATGCCTTGTACAACTGTAACATAACATCCCAACTTTGTACTCAATACCCTGACTGATGAGGGTCAATGAAGCAAAAGCCTTCTTGACCACCCTATCTAAGCCTCTCCCACGATGCGCTCAAAAATATCGTTCACGAACTAGTTCATGATACTACTTTTGAACCTTGGAGGAGATGCTGGTGTCGGGGTGAACCTGCTTCACACTTTGTAGATGTAGATGGCGTAGCTCTCCTGCCTCGATCTCTTGCGTTTCTTGCTGCCATTGGGAGCTGCTTTGAACATGGCTTTTTTGGTGCCCTTTTTGGGAGCTTTTGCGGCTCTGGAATTTCATTCGTTGGATTCAGAATCGCAAATGAGCAGAACACGAATTAAATAACCTGCCCGATCGCCCTGTGCTGAAGAGGAATGAGGAAGGCAAGCAATGTCATTAGCCAGTTTTGACTGAGAAAATTAACATTTTAGTTTAAACCTTTGAATGGAGCTCTGAAGCGACAATCATAGTCCTCTCTGCCACCAAACACAGACTGCTACAAATGCCCAATAACGCTGACAGGGTAGGGAGGCAGAGTTGGGGGGGGGGGGGGGGGGGGGGGGGGAGTCGCTGGTGAGAATCATCGCTGTGGGGAGGGAGTCACACAGAGGCCAGGCTGTGGAAGGACGACAGATTTCCCCTCCAGACCACCCCACCCCTCAGAAGGAATCAGTGATCCAGATGGGCTTTTACCACAGGCCAGTGCTCACCACACTGACACCTGCTTTTGATTCCAGACTCAGTCCTCATTAGTCCAGGCCCCTGCATTTCTTAGCCAGGAACTTAACTGCTCTGCTCCACTGACTCTGGGACTCTACACACTGCCGGATTGAAAGGCACTGTGTCAGTCCCACAATAGGACAGCATCACCACGCTTGAAATACCAGAGAGAGCTGGAATTCTGCAGCTGACAGAAATGGACAAGCTGGACCCCAGTCAGGTTCCTCGAGGTTCTCACTCAATCCCTGTCCACAACTCACGAGTGTTATGGATTCAATACGGGTTTTATCTGTTCTGGTCGAGGAGGCTCAGGTACAAAGTCTAAAGGCTACCCTGGGGTCAGATGAAATCCCAAGAGACGAGAGACTTGTTAAAGTTCGCTTCTTCTTAAAACAGACAACACACAATGGGTTAGGTAAACCAACACAAGCTTTACTGGTTGATCAGCCAGCGGGAGTGTCGGGATGTACATCAATCAATTACGCCACAAGTACTTGACTGTTCCGAGCCACCACTCCCCAGAACAAAGACTGGACCAGATGTTTTATGCTGTAAAGATCAAAAATACACATTCCTTAAACCATTAGTCATGGTCCCAAAATGCTGTAGTTCGTCAGCACCTTTCCGGCAAGTCTGAGATTGTCTCTCTTACATAGCCAGGTACATCAAAGGAAGAACAGGAAGGACAGATTTCTAAAGGCATTAGTCCTGGTTCCAATATACAGCAGCCCAAGCCCAGCAGTCTGGGTTTGTCTCTTCTTACCAGTTAGCACTTCCCCACTAGAGAAAGCCTGCTAAAGAAGAATTACGAAGCTACAAAAGATAGTCCTGTATCCCCTCATGTATTTAAAGCATTTAACCCTTTCAGACTAAGTGATAGAGATGCACAAACTCAACCACAGGACCAGACAGGGTCACAGAACAAAGGAATGAAATCTCTCACCGTGACGAGGACATTAACCACAGTTAGTGTGTTAGTTTGTTCACACTCACTCACATATATAGTTCACACTCACTCACATATCCTCATCACAACATGCCACAACATACACACACGCATGCACAGTGGATTGCTGCGGCCTTGGCAGAGATTCTTACATCTTTACCAGCCACAAGTAATGACCCAGATGACTGGAGGACAGGAAATGTGGTCCCTTGAGCAGTGAGTTCTACATCAGTGGAAGGGTAATTACTGGTCAAAGTTCAAAGGGACAGGATTTATTTACACAGGCAAAGTTGACCATTAGGATAATCAGTAGGGCTTTCTTCATTGAAATGTTGCACCACTGATTTGATCAAATAGTTTGAAGAGGTAACTAAGTGTACTGAGTGCAGTGGGGTACATGTTATTTACACAGACTTCAGTCAGGCCTTTGATGAGATCAGGCATTGTTGGCTGATCTAAAAGCTTAGCATAATCAAACGTTGTTTGTGTGATTTTATCAACAGTAAATCATGTTTGACAAACAGACTGCAGTTGGAGGTAAAAACCTAAGATGATTGAGGGGAACATGGAGATATGATGTACAGTACTTAGATTTACAGATGGTATGTGACAAGGTGCCACATGAAAGGCTGATGCACAAGCCAAGAGCTCCCTTTGTTGGGGGAAGTGTGTCAGCACGGATTGAAGACTGGTTGCCACATAGAAGACAGAGATGGAATGAACAAGTCTTTTTCAGGCTGAAAAAATGTAACTAATAGACAGAGCCATGGATCAGTCCTGGGCTTTCAATTATTTACTCTCCTACCTCAGCATCAATGATCTACTATGGACTGTTCTTTTAGTTGCACTACAGACTTCATTGCCAGTTTATGTGACAATTCCACACTTGACTCTTCTCTCGAGGAGGCAGTGTGTATGGATCCGAGACCTAGAAGGGCTGAAAAACACCTTGCCCAGCATATATAACGGGGCAGGAAAATGGATTAGGGCCTTTGAGGAGGAGACTACAGGACGATTGTTGGCTGTGGGAGATTTGAAGGCACTACTGGTGAAGGTAATAGGAACCACGAAGTTAGCAGAACTATGTGAAATGGCTGGGATAAAAAACGCAGCAAATAACCCGATGATTGATGGCACGCCATTTGATCGAGTCAGGCAGAGGGTATGGCAGCCAAAAACCTACCCCCATATGTCTTCGGTAGGAAAAAAGACCCAGCTTCCCTTACAACTACGTTCTTAGTAATCTTCCAGAGTAAATTGCTCAACAGTATAGTATTCTATCGGAGGCATCTGTTTCTCTTGGAGGTGAAATTTGCCCGTATCCTGGAGCAACGGTAGCTGATTTGCAGTAGCTTTCACTAGAAGAGATTTAATACATGGAAAAACACAACACAATACAATAGCAATTATAAGCAGGGTGATTCCGATAGTCACCCCGACTTTAACCAACCATGCTCCCCATCCGCCTAGAATGTTTTCTAGCCAGCCAAAGAGTTGGTGTCCGTAACCTGCATTCTGTTAAACTCTTTCCTCAGATTTCTCAATTTCTCCATTGCTTTAGTGAAAAGCCCATCCGGACTGGTATTATTGGGTATAAACGAACAACAGTGTTCACCAAAAAGGACACAGATCCCCCCTTTCTCAGCCAGTAACCAATCCAGGGCCTGCCTGTTTTGCCATGCCATTTTGCTAGTGGCATCAAGCTGTTCCCCTAAGGCTGTCAGTGCATCCTCACTATCTATCTATCTATCTATCTATCTATCTATCTATCTATCTATCTATCTATCTATCTATCTATCTATCTATCTATCTATCTATCTATCTATCTATCTATCTATCTATCTATCTATCTATCTATCTATCTATCTATCTATCTAACTATCTATCTATCTATCTATCTATCTATCTATCTATCTATCTATCTATCTATCTATCTATCTATCTATCTATCTATCTATCTATCTATCTATCTATCTACTACTAAAACTCAGATCTTGTATATATATATTTTTTGGGTTTGACCTGAATTATTTGATATATTTATTTGTTCGTAACAGCGATTGCGGCAAAACGGTGAACAGTAACGTGATGGTTTTCGCACCGCCTTAATCGCCAACCTCCCAAACGACCGGCCGTGATATTTTCATTTGATTTAGTCGCATGTTTTTTAAGTTACAGAGGTTTTAAAGCGCTGCCCCCCCCCTTTTCAGGGGGGCGCTGCGGTGCGGATTTAGTCTTCAGCTTGTGTGAGATGGTTGCTACATTGTTGCGAAAAGCAAGTGATTGTTGTTTAAAGTTGTTTTTTATTGCAAGTCATTAACATACACAGATCAGCATGGGGCCCCTATTCCCTCCCTCCCCCCCCTTCCCCCCTCAACCCCTTCCTCCCCACTCCTTCCCACCTCCATCCCCACTACCTCCCACCCTCCTCCCCAACTCCCTCCCCACCTCCCTCACCAATCCCCCCCTAACTCCCCCCCCCTCCCTCCGCCCTTCCATCCCTCTCCCCCTCCCCCCTCCTTCCACCCTCCCTCCCCCTCTTCTGGTTACAATGGAAACCCTACGGGGACGGGCCCAACGGGGAAAGAGGGGTACTGGGAAAAGGGGAGGTCCCCCTCCCTCCCCCTTCCCCCCTCCCCCTTCCCCCCTCCCTCCCCCCTCCCTCCCCCTCCCCCCTACACCCTCCCTCCCCTCTCCCTCCCCCCTCTCCCCTCCCCTCCCCTCCCCTCCCCCCTCCACACCTCCCTCCTCCCTCCACACCTCCCTCCTCCCTCCCTCCCCTCCTCCCGGTTACAATGGAAACAATACGAGGACGGGCCCAACGGGGAAAGAGGGGTACTTGGAAAAGGGGAGGTCCCCCTCCCTCCCCCCCTTCCCCCCTCCCCTCCCCCCTCCCTCCCCCTCCACTCCTCCCTCCACACCTCCCTCCTCCCTCCCTCCCCCTTCCCTCCCTCCCCTCCTCCCGGATACAATGGAAACCCTACGAGGACGGGCCCAACGGGGAAAGAGGGGTACTGGGAAAAGGGGAGGTCCCCCTCCCTCCCCTTCACCCCTCCCCTCCCACCCTCCCTTCCCCCTACCTCTCTCCCTCCCCCCTTCCCTCCCCCCTCCCTCCCCCTCCCCCCTACCCCTCTCCCTCCCCCCTCCCCCCCTTCCCCCCCTCCCCTGCCCCCTCCCTCCCCCTCCCCTCCTCCCTCCATACCTCCCTCCTCCCTCCCTCCCCCTTCCCTCCCTCCCCTCCTCCCGGTTACAATGGAAACCCTATGAGGACGGGCCCAACGGGGAAAGAGGGGTACTGGGAAAAGGGGAGGTCCCCCTCCCTCCCCCCTTCCCCCATCCCATCCCCCCTCCCTCCCCTCTCCCTCCCCCCTCCCCCCCTTCCCCCCCTCCCCTTCCCCCATTCCTCCCCTCCTCCCTCCACACCTCCCTCCTCCCCTTCCCTCCCTCCCATCCTCCCAATGCTTGTGTGAGATGGGTGCTACATTGTTTCGAAAAGCACCACTAACAGATCGCAGTGAGAAGCACTATGTGACCGCGAATGTTTCAAAACAAGCACTTAAAAAGCACTTATCTTTTTTTTACGTCTTTTTTTTTATTGCAAGTCACTTAACATACACAGATCAGCATTGGGCCCCTATGCTCATGGGCCACCGGGGCAAGTGTTTCGAAAAAAGCACTGAGAGTGTGTCTGGGGAAGAGAGAGAATGGGGGGGGTCTGAGAATGGGGACTGGGGAGGGGGACAACAGGGGTCGTTGCGGAGGGGGCTTGGTGGTGGAGGAAAGAGGGGTACTGGGAAAAGGGGAGGTCCCCCTTCACCCCTCAACCCCTTCCTCCCCCTCCTTCCCATCTCCATCCCCACTCCCTCCCCCCCTCCCTCCACCTCCCTCCACCATCCCTCTCCACCTCCCTCAACCCTCCCCCCTAACTCCCCCCTCCCTCCTTCCCTCCATCCCTCCCTCCCCCACTCCCACCCCCCTCCCTCCACCCTTCCATCCCTCTCCCCCTCCCCCTCCTTCTACCCTTCCCCCCCCCCTCCCGGTTACAATGGAAACCCTACGGGGACGGGCCCAACGGGGAAAGAGGGGTACTGGGAAAAGGGGAGGTCCCCCTCCCTCCCCCCCTTCCCCCCTCCACTCCACCCTCCCCTCCCCCCTCCCTCCCCCTCCCCTCCTCCCTCCACACCTCCCTCCTCCCTCCCTCTCTCTTCCCTCCCTCCCATCCTCCCGGTTACAATGGAAACCCTACGAGGACGGGCCCAACGGGCACACTTGTGCTAGTATCTATCTATCTATCTATCTATCTATCTATCTATCTATCTATCTATCTATCTATCTATCTATCTATCTATCTATCTATCTATCTATCTATCTATCTATCTATCTATCTATCTATCTATCTATCTATCTATCTATCTATCTATCTATCTATCTTCTATCTATCTATATACTACTAAAACTCAGATGTTGTGTATATATATATATATATAACACTGATGTCGGCTGAATACGGCAATTCCGGCAAAACGGTGAACCGTAGCGCCACGATTTTTGTACCGCCTTAATCAGCATGCGGTTCGCTGCTGGAAAATGATATTTTTATTTAATTCGGACGCATATTTTTTAAGTTACAGAGGTTTAAAAGTGCTGCCCCCCCTGATTTATCGAAGTTTTGACAGAAGGGGGGCGCTGCGGTGCGGATTGTGATGTCACAATGCCCCTGTGAGATGGACTCGAGCTGACCCCCCTTCCCCCCCACCCCAGCGGTATTCAGCGTGTGACGTCACAATGCCCCTGTGCTACATTGTTGCGAAGAGCTGTCAAGTCATATCATATCATATCATATCATATATATACAGCCGGAAACAGGCCTTTTCGGCCCTCCAAGTCCGCGCCGCCCAGCGATCCCCGCACACCAACACTATCCTACACCCACTCGGGACAATTTTTACATTTACCCAGCCAATTAACCTACATACCTGTACGTCTTTGGAGTGTGGGAGGAAACCGAAGATCTCGGAGAAAACCCACGCAGGTCACGGGGAGAACGTACAAACTCCTTACAGTGCAGCACCCGTAGTCAGGATCGAACCTGAGTCTCCGGCGCTGCATTCGCTGTAAAGCAGCAACTCTACCGCTGCGCTACCGTGCCGCCCATAAGTCAAGTCCATTTTATTTGTACAGCACATTTAAAAACAACCCACGTTGACCAAAGTGCTGTACATCTGATTAGGTACTAAGGAAAAAAATGAAACATACAGTAGCACGCAAACAGTTCACAGCGCCTCCTCAATGAGCCTCAAACGCTAGGGAGTAGAAATAGGTTTTGAGCATGGACTTAAAGGAGTCGATGGAGGGGGCAGTTCTGATGGGGAGAGGGATGCTCTTTCCACCCTCCCCCTCTCTCCCTCCCCCCTCCCCCCTTTTCCCCCTCCCCCCCTTTCCGCCCTCCCCTTCCCCCCCTCCCTCCCCTCCTCCCTCCTCCCTCCCTCCCCCTTCCCTCCCTCCCCTCCTCCCGGTTACAATGGAATCCCTACGAGGACGGGCCCAACGGGGAAAGAGGGGTACTGGGAAAAGGGGAGAGCCCCCTCCCTTCCCCCTCCCTCCCCCTACCCCCCCCTCCCCTCTCCCCCTCCCTCCCCCTCCCTCCCCCTACCCCCTCACTCCCCCCTTCCCCCCTCCCCTCCCCCCCTCCCACCCCCCTCCTCCCTCCCTCCCCCTTCCCTCCCTCCCCTCCTCCCGGTTACAATGGAAACCTTACGAGGACTGGCCCAACGGGGAAAGAGGGGTACTGGGAAAAGTGGAGGTACCCCTCCCTCCCCCCTTCCCCCTCCCCCCTCCCCCCCTCCCTCCCCCCCCCTCCCCCCTCCCCTCCCCTCCCCCTCCCTCCCCCTCCCCTACCCCACTCCCTCCCCTCTCCCTCCCCCCCTTCTCCCCTCCTCCTCCCTCCCCCTCCCCTGCCCTCCTCCCTCCCTCCCCCTTCCCTCCCCCGCACTCCCCTCCCGGTTACAATGGAAACCCTACGAGGACGGGCCCAACGGGCACACTTGAGATGGGTGCTACAGTGAGAAGCACTATGTGACCGCGAATGTTTCAAAACAAGCACTTAAAAAGCACTTATCTCTTTTTAAAGTATTTTTTTTTATTGCAAGTTACTTAACATACACAGATCAGCATTGGGCCCATATGCTCGTGGGCCACCGGGGCAAGTGTTTCGAAAAAAGCACTGAGAGTGTGTATGGGGAGAGAGAGAATGGGGGGGGGGGGTCTGTGAATGGGGACTGGGGACAACAGGGGTCGTTGCGGAGGGGGCTTGGTGGTGGGGGAAAGAGGGGTACTGGGAAAAGGGGAGGTCCCACTTCCCCCCTCAACCCCTTCCTCCCCCCTCCTTCCCACCTCCATCCCCACTCCCATCCCCACTCCCTCCCCCCCTCCCTCCCCCCTCAATCCCAACCTCCATCACCACTCAGCCCCTAACTCCCCCCTCCCTCCTTCCCTCCATCCCACCCTCCCCCACTCCCTCCCCCCTCCCTCCACCATTCCATCCCTCTCCCCCTCCCCCCTCCTTCCACCCTCCCTCCCCCCCTCCCGGTTACAATGGAAACCCTACGGGGACGGGCCCAACGGGGAAAGAGGGGTACTGGGAAAAGGGGAGATCCCCCTCCCCTCCCCCCTACCCGCTCCCCCCTTCCCTCCCCCCTTCCCCCTCCCCTCCCCCTCCCTCCCCCTTACCTCCCCCCTACCCCCCTCCCTCCCCTCTCCCTCCCTCCTCCCCCCTTCCCCCCTCCCCCCCTCCCCTCCCCCTCCCCTCCCCTCCTCCCTCCACACCTCCACACCTCCCTCCTCCCTCCCTCCCCCTTCCCTCCCTCCCCCCCATCCCTCCACCCTTCCACCCCTCTCCCCCTCCCCCCTCCTTCCACCCTCCCTCCCCCCCCTCCCGGTTACAATGGAAACCCTACGGGGACGGGCCCAACGGGGAAAGAGGGGTACTGGGAAAAGGGGAGATCCCCCTCCCTCCCCTCCTCCCTCCCCTCCCCCCTACCACTCTTCCCCCCTCCCCCTCCCCTCCCCCCCTCCCTCCCCCTCCCCTCCTCCCTCCACACCTCCCTCCACACCTCCCTCCACACCTCCCTCCTCCCTCCCTCCCCCCCTCCCGGTTACAATGGAAACCCTACGAGGACGGGCCCAACGGGGAAAGAGGAGTACTGGGAAAAGGGGAGGTCCCCCTCCCTCCCCCCTTCCCCCTCCCCTCTCCCTCCCCTCCCTCCCCCTCCCCCCTACCCCACTCCCTCCCCTCCCCCCTCCCCGTTACAATGGAAACCCTACGGGGACGGGCCCAACGGGGAAAGAGGGGTACTGGGAAAAGGGGAGGTCCCCCTCCCTCCCCCCCTTCCCCCCTCCACTCCACCCTCCCCTCCCCCCCTCCCTCCCCCTCCCCTGCTCCCTCCACACCTCCCTCCTCCCTCCCTCCCTCTTCCCTCCCTCCCATCCTCCCAGTTACAATGGAAACCCTACGAGGACGGGCCCAACGGGCCCACTCGGTCTAGTATACTATTAAAACTCAGATCTTGTAGGTTTGTATCAGGATTTGTGTATATATCAGTGATTCCGGCAAAACGGTAAACCGTGGCGCCACGGTTTTTGCACCGCCTTGATTACCAACCTCCCGTCTAACCGGCCGCGATATTTTCATTTAATTTGTTCGTATGTTTTTTAAGTTACAGAGGTTTTAAAGCACTGCCCCCCCCCCCCCCATATTGAAGTTTCTATAGAGGGCGCTGCGGTGCGGATTTAGCCTTCAGCGTGTGATGTCACAATGGACAAGCAGCTGCTATTGGGTGTCTGCTCTTTACAAATTTACATCTTTTTATTTTTAACCTTTTTTTTCCAAGGTCTTCAGCTTGTGACGTCACAATGCTTGTGTGAGATGGTTGCAACATTGTAGCGAAAGGCAACAGAATGTTTTTTAAAGTTGTGTTTTTTATTGCAAGTCATTTAACATACACAGATCAGCATGGGGCCCCTATGCTCGTGGGCCACCGGGGCAAGTGTTTCGAAAAAAGAAAGGGAGGTCCCCCTTACCCCCTCAACCCCTTCCTCCTCCCTTCCCCCCTCCCTCCAACTCCCCCCTTTCCCCTCCCCTCCCACCCCTTCCCCCCTCCCCTCCCACCCCTTCCCCCCTCCCCTCCCCCCCCTCCATCCCCCTCCCCTCCTCCCTCCCTCCCCTCCCTCCCCGCCTCCCAGTTACAATGGAAACCCTACGGGGACGGGCCCAACGGGGAAAGAGGGGTAATGGGAAAAGGGGAGGTCCCCCTCCCTCCCCCCTCCCTCCCCCCCTACCCCCCTCCCTCCCCTCTCCCTCCCCCCTTCCCCCCTCCCCCCTCCCCTCCCCCTCCCCTCCCCCTCCCCCTCCCCTCCTCCCTCCACACCTCCCTCCTCCCTCCCTCCCCTCCTCCCGGTTACAATGGAAACCTTACGAGGACGGGCCCAACGGGGAAAGAGGGGTACTGGGAAAAGGGGAGGTCCCCCTCCCTCCCCCTTCCCCCTCCCCTCCCCCCTCCCTCCCCCCCTACCCCCCTCCCTCCCCTCTCCCTCCCTCCCCCTCCCCCTCCCCTCCTCCCTCCACACCTCCCTCCTCCCTCCACACCTCCTTTCCCTCCCTCCCCTCCTCACTGGGAAAAGGGGAGGTCCCCCTCCCTCCCCCCTACCCCCCTCCCTCCCCTCTCCCTCCCCCCTTCCCCCCTCCCCCCTCCCCTCCTCCCTCCACACCTCCCTCCTCCCTCCCTCCCCTTCCCTCCCTCCCCTCCTCCCGGTTACAATGGAAACCTTACGAGGACGGGCCCAACGGGGAAAGAGGGGTACTGGGAAAAGGGGAGGTCCCCCTCCCTCCCCCTTCCCCCCTCCCCTCCCCCCTCCCCCCCTACCCCCCTCCCTCCCCTCTCCCTCCCTCCCCCCTCCCCCTCCCCTCCTCCCTCCACACCTCCCTCCTCCCTCCACACCTCCCTTCCCTCCCTCCCCTCCTCCCGGTTACAATGGAAACCTTACGAGGACGGGCCCAACGGGGAAAGAGGGGTACTGGGAAAAGTGGAGGTCCCCCTCCCTCCCCCCTTCCCCCATCCCCTCCCTCCCCCTCCTCCCCTACCCCTCTCCCTCCCCCTCCCACCTCCCCCCCTCCCCCACTCCCCTCCCCTCCCCCTCCATCCCCCTCCCCCCCTAACCCCCTCCCTCCCCTCTCCCTCCCCTTCCCCACCCCTCCCACTCCCCTCCTCCCTCCACACCTCCCTCCTACCTCCCTCCCCCTTCCCTCCCTCCCCTCCTCCCGGTTACAATGGAAACCCTACGAGGACGGGCCCAACGGGGAAAGAGGGGTACTGGGAAAAGGGGAGGTCCCCCTCCCTCCTTCCCCCCTCCCCTCCCCCTCCCTCCCCCTCCCCCCTACCCCTCTCCCTCCCCCCTCCCCTCCCTTCCCCCCTCCCCTCGCCCCCTCCCTCCCCCTCCCCTCCTCCATCCACACCTCCCTCCTCCCTCCCTCCCCCTTCCCTCCCTCCCCTCCCCTCCCCCTCCCTCCCCCCTACCCCCCTCCCTCCCCTCTCCCTCCCCCCTTCCCCCTCCCCCCTCCGCTCCCCCTCCCCTCCTCCCTCCACACCTCTCTCCTCCCTCCCTCCCCCTTCCCTCCCTCCCCTCCTCCCGGTTACAATGTAAACCCTACGAGGACGGGCCCAACGGAGAAAGAGGGGTACTGGGAAAAGGGGAGGTCCCCCTCCCTCCGCCCTTCCCCTCCCCCTCCCTCCCTCCCCCTCCCTCACCCCCTCTCCCTCCCCCCTCCCCCCTCTCCCTCCCCCCTCCCCCCCCTCCCCTCCCCCCTCCCCTCCATCCCTCCCCCTCCGCTCCTCCCTCCACACCTCCCTCCTCCCTCCCTCCCCCTTCCCTCCCTCCCCTCCCGGTTACAATGGAAACCCTACGAGGACGTGCCCAACGGGGAAAGAGGGGTACTGGAAAAGGGGAGGTCCCCCTCCCTCCCCCTTCCACCCTCCCTCCCTCCCCCTTCCCCCCACCCCTCCCCTCTCCCTCCCCCCTCCCTCCTCCCTCCACACCTCCCTCCTCCCTCCCTCCCCCTCCCTCCTGCCTCACGGTTACAATGGAACCCTACGAGGACGGGCCCAACGGGGAAAGGGGTGTGCTGGGGAAAGGGGGGGGTAGAGTAAGAGTGTATCTGGGGGAGAGAGAATGGGGGGGTCTGAGAATGGGGACTGGGGAGGGGGACAACAGGGGGCTTGGTGGTTTGGGAAAGAAGAGTACTGGGAAAAGGGGAGGTCCCACTCCCTCCCCACTCTCCTCCCTCCCTCATCCCTCCTTCCCTCCCGTCCCAGCAGCGCTGACCGCCGGGAGGTGTAGTCGCCGTCGCCTCTCCCGCTGTTGATTTCATTTATAACAAAGACATTTATTTAAAATGAGGAATGTGATTTTCATTAAGTTTGATTTTATTTATTTTAAAAAGCTGATGCTCTATAGATAAGTTATTTCCTTTTCAACAAAGAACGCTGTTTATTTTAAAGTAAAATAGACCCTCCCCCCCTTCCCCCTCCCCTCCCCCCTCCACTCCACCCTCCCCTCCCCCCCTCCCTCCCCCTTCCTCCCTCCCATCCTCCCGGTTACAATGGAAACCCTACGAGGACGGCCCAACGGGCACACTTGTGCTAGTATACTATTAAAACTCAGATCTTGTGTTATGTAGATATATTAATATATATTTTTGGAATGGCCTGAACCGTACGTAACATCGATTGCGGAAAAAAGGCGAACCGTAGCGCCACGGTTTTCGCACCGCCTCAATCGCCAATCTCGCGCTCGCTCGGCCGTGATATTTTCATTTACTTTGGTCGCGTATTTTTTAAGTTACAGAGGTTTTAAAGCGCTCCCCCCCCCCCCCTTTTTTTCAGGGGGCGCTGCGGTGCAGATTTAGTCTTCAGCTTGTGATGGCGACATTGTTTCGAAAAGTTTCCAGAAAAGGACTGATTGTTTTAAAGTTGGTTTTTTTGTTATTGCAAGTCAAGTCAAGTCAATTATATTTGTATAGCACATTTAAAAACAACCCACGTTCACCAAAGTGCTGCACATCTGATTAGGAAAAAAAAAAAGAAGGAAGTTATAGTGGTCACTTGACATACACAGGTCAGGAGGACAGGCCCAACGGGCACACTTGGAGAGTAAGAGTGGAGCTGGGGGAGGAGAGAATGGGGGGTGTGGGGTCGGGCCCAACGGGCCCGCTTTGAACGGGCACACTTGTTCTAGTCTATCTATCTATCTATCTATCTATCTATATATACTATTAAAACTCAGATGTTGTATCTATATATATATATTCCACTGATGTCGGCTGAATACGGCAATTCCGGCAAAACGGTGAACCGTAGCGCCACGATTTTTGTACCGCCTTAATCAGCATGCGGTTCGCTGCTGGAAAATGATATTTTTATTTAATTCGGACGCATATTTTTTAAGTTACAGAGGTTTAAAAGTGCTGCCCCCCCTGATTTATCGAAGTTTTGACAGAAGGGGGGCGCTGCGGTGCGGATTGTGATGTCACAATGCCCCTGTGAGATGAACTCGAGCTGACCCCCCTTCCCCCCCCAGCGGTATTCAGCGTGTGACGTCACAATGCCCCTGTGCTACATTGTTGCGAAGAGCTGTCAAGTCAAGTCCATTTTATTTGTATAGCACATTTAAAAACAACCCACGTTGACCAAAGTGCTGTACATCTGATTAGGTACTAAGGAAAAAAATGAAATATACAGTACACGCAAACAGTTCACAGCGCCTCCTCAATGAGCCTCAAACGCTAGGGAGTAGAAATAGGTTTTGAGCCTGGACTTAAAGGAGTCGATGGAGGGGGCAGTTCTGATGGGGAGAGGGATGCTCTTTCCACCCTCCCCCTCTCTCCCTCCCCCCTCCCCCCTCCCCCCTCCCCCCTCCCCCCCTTTCCGCCCTCCCCTTCCCCCCCTCCCTCCCCTCCTCCCTCCTCCCTCCCTCCCCCTTCCCTCCCTCCCCTCCTCCCGGTTACAATGGAATCCCTACGAGGACGGGCCCAACGGGGAAAGTGGGGTACTGGGAAAAGGGGAGAGCCCCCTCCCTCCCCCCTTCCCCCTCCCTCCCCCCTCCCTCCCCCTCCCCCCTACCCCCCCTCCCCTCTCCCCCTCCCTCCCCCCTCCCTCCCCCTACCCCCTCACTCCCCCCTTCCCCCCTCCCCTCCCCCCCCTCCCTCCCCCTCCCCTCCTCCCTCCTCCCTCCCTCCCCCTTCCCTCCCTCCCCTCCTCCCGGTTACAATGGAAACCCTACGAGGACGGGCCCAACAGGGAAAGAGGGGTACTGGGTAAAGGGGAGGTCCCCCTCCTCCCCCCTTCCCCCCTCCCCTCCCCCTACCCCCCTCCCTCCCTCCCCTCTCCCTCCCCCTACCCCCTCCCCTCCCCCCTCCTTCCCCATCTCCCTCCACACCTCCCTCCTCCCTCCACACCTCCCTCCTCCCTCCCTCCCCCTTCCCTCCCTCCCGTCCTCCCGGTTACAATGGAAACCCTACGAGGACAGGCCCAACGGGGAAAGAGGGGAACTGGGAAAAGGGGAGGTCCCCCTCCTTCCCCCCTTCCCCCCTCCCCTTCCCTCCCAAACAGTTCACAGTACCTCCTCAATTAGCCTCAAAAGCTAGGGAGTAGAAATAGGTTTTGAGCCTGGACTTAAAGGAGTCGATGGAGGAGGCAGTTCTGATGGGGAGAGGGATGCTCTTTCAACCCTCCCCCCTCCCCCCCTCCCCCCTTTCCGCCCTCCCCTTCCCCCCTCCCTCCCCTCCTCCCTCCTCCCTCCCTCCCCTCCCCCCGGTTACAATGGAAACCCTACAAGGACGGGCACAACGGGGAAAGAGGGGTACTGGGAAAAGGGGAGGTCCTCCTCCCTCCCCCCCTTCCCTCTCCCCTTCCCCCTTCCCCTTCCCCCCTCCCCTCCCTCCCTCCCCCCTCCCTCCCCCCTCCCCCTTCCCCCTCCCTCCCACCCCCTCCCCCCTCCCCTCCCCCTCCCCTTCCCCCCACCTCTGCCCCCTTCCTCCCCCCCTCCTCTCCCCCCTCTCCTCTCCCCCCCTCTCCTCTCCCCCCTCTCCTCTCCCCCCCTCCTCCCCCCCCCTCCTCCCCCCCTCCTCCCCCCCCTCCTCCCCCCCTCCTCCTCTCCCCCCCTCCTCCCCCCCTCCTCCCCCCTCCCCCCCCTCCTCTCCCTCCCCTCCTCCCCCCTCCCCCCCTCCTCTCCCCGAAGCGGAAGTGTAGTCGCCGTCGCCTCTCCCGCTGTTTGATTTCATTTATAACAAAGACATTTATTTTAAATGAGGAATGTGATTTTCATTAAGTTTGATTTTATTTATTTTAAAAAAGCTGCTGCTCTATAGATAAGTTTATTTCCTTTTCAACAAAGAACTTATTTAAAAGTAAAAACCCGGTTTTTTTCATTGGGTTTCACCCTCCCTGTTAGCGCCCGATTGGTTGGGTCTTTACGTGGTACCTCCCCTCCTCCCTCCACACCTCCCTCCCTCCCCCTTCCCTCCCTCCCCTCCTCCCGGTTACAATGGAAACACTACGAGGACGGGCCCAACGGGCCCACTTGGTCTAGTATACTATTAAAACTCAGATCTTGTAGGTTTGTATCGGGATTTGTGTATGTATCAGTGATTCCGGCAAAACGGTAAACCGTGGCGCCACGGTTTTTGCACCGCCTTGATCACCAACCTCCCGGCTGACCGGCCGCGATATTTTCATTTAATTTGTTCGTATGTTTTTAAAGTTACAGAGGTTTTAAAGCGCTGCCCCCCCCATATTGAAGTTTCTATAGAGGGCGCTGCGGTGCGGATTTAGTCTTCAGCGTGTGATGTCACAATGGACAAGCAGCTGCTATTGGGTGTCTGCTCTTTACAAATTTACATTCTTTTTATTTTTAACCTTTTTTTTCAAAGGTCTTCAGCTTGTGACGTCACAATGCTTGTGTGAGATGGTTGCAACATTGTAGCGAAAGGCAACAGAATGTTTTTTAAAGTTGTGTTTTTTATTGCAAGTCATTTAACATACACAGATCAGCCTGGGGCCCCTATGCTCGTGGGCCACCGGGGCAAGTGTTTCGAAAAAAGAAAGGGGAGGTCCCCCTTCCCCCCTCAACCCCTCCCTCCCCCCTTCCCCCTCCCCTCCACCCTCCCTCCCCCCTCCCTCCAACTCCCCCCTTCCCACCGGGGCAAGTGTTTCGAAAAAAGAAAGGGGAGGTCCCCCTTCCCCCCTCAACCCCTCACTTCCCCCCTCCCTCCCCCCTCCCTCCCCCCTCCCTCCAACTCCCCCCTTCCCCCCTCCCCTCCCCCCCTCCCCTCCTACCCCTTCCCCCCTCTCCTCCCCCCCTCTATCCCCCTCCCTCCCTCCCCCCTCCCTCCCCGCCTCCCAGTTACAATGGAAACCCTACGGGGACGGGCCCAACGGGGAAAGAGGGGTACTGGGAAAAGGGGAGGTCCCCCTCCCTCCCCTCCCCCTCCCTCCCCTCCCCCTCCCTCCCCTCCCCCTCCCTCCCCTCCCCCCTCCCTCCCCTCCCCCCTCCCTCCCCTCCCTCCCCTCCCCCTCCCTCCCCTCACCCCTCCCTCCCCTCCCCCCTCCCCCTCCCCCCCCTTCCCCCCTCCCCTCCCCCCTCCCTCCCCCTCCTCTCCCCCTCCACACCTCCCTCCTCCCTTCCCTCCCCCCCCACTCCCCTCCCGGTTACAATGGAAACCCTACGAGGAAGGGCCCAACGGGGAAAGAGGGGTACTGGGAAAAGGGGAGGTCCCCCTCCCTCCCCCTTCCCCCCTTCCCTCCCCCTCCCTCCCCCCCTACCCCCCTCCCTCCCCTCTCCCTCCCCCCTTCCCCCTACCCCCTCCCCTCCCCCTCCCCTCCTCCCTCCTCCTTCCCTCCCCCTTCCCTCCCTCCCCTCCTCCCGGTTACAATGGAAACCCTACGAGGACGGGCCCAACGGGGAAAGAGGGGTACTGGGAAAAGTGGAGGTCCCCCACCCTCCCCCCTCCCCTCCCTCCCCCTCCCCCCTACCCCTCTCCCACCCCCTCCCACCCTTCCCCCCTCCCCAACTCCCCTCCCCTCCCTCCCCCTCCCCCCTACCCCCCTCCCTCCCCTTTCCCTCCCCTTCCCCACCCTCCCCCTCCCCTCCTCCCTCCACACCTCCCTCCCACTTCCCTCCCTCCCCTCCTCCCGGTTACAATGGAAACCCTACGAGGACGGGCCCAACAGGGAAAGAGGGGTATTGGGAAAAGGGGAGGTCCCCCTCCCTCCCCCCTAACCCCCTCCCCTCCCCCCTCCCTCCCCCTCCCCCCCTACCCCTCTCCCTCCCCCTCCCCTCCCTTCCCCCCTCCCCTCCCCCCCTCCCTCCCCCTCCCCTCCTCCATCCACACCTCCCTCCTCCCTCCCTCCCCCTTCCCTCCCTCCCCTCCTCCCGTTTACAATGGAAACCCTACGAGGACGGGCCCAACGGGGAAAGAGGGGTACTGGGAAAAGGGGAGGTCCCCATCCCTCCCCCCTTCCCCCCTCCCCCCCTCTCCCTCCCCCCCTCCCCCCTCCTTCCCCTCCCCTCCCCCCTCCCTCCCCCTCCCCTCCTCCCTCCACACCTCCCTCCTCCCTCCCTCCCCCTTCCCTCCCTCCCCTCCTCCCGGTTACAATGGAAACCCTACGAGGACGGGCCCAACGGGGAAAGAAGGGTACTGGGAAAAGGGGAGGTCCCCCTTCCTCCCCCCCTCCCCTCCCCCTCCCTCCCTCCCCCCCTACCCCCCTCCCTCCCCCCTCCCCTCCCCTCCCTCCCCTCCCCTCCCTCCTCCCTACCCCCCTCCCCTCCCCCTCCCTCCCTCCCCCCTACCCCCCTCCCTCCCCCTCCCCTCCCCTCCCTCCCCCCTCCCTCCTCCCTACCCCCCTCCCTCCCTCATCCCCCCCTTCCCCCCTCTCCTCCCCCCTCCCTCCCCCTCCCCTCCTCCCTCCCTCCCCCTTCCCTCCCCCCACCCTCCCCCTTCCCTCCTCCCTCCCTCCCCCTTCCCTCCTCCCCACTCCCCTCCCGGTTACAATGGAAACCCTACGTGGACGGGCCCAACGGGCACACTTGTGCTAGTATACTATTAAAACTCAGATCTTGTAGGTTTGTATCGGGATTTGTGTATATATCAGTGATTCCGGCAAAACGGTAAACCGTGGCGCCACGGTTTTTGCACCGCCTTGATCACCAACCTCCCGTCTAACCGGCCGCGATATTTTCATTTAATTTGTTCGTATGTTTTTTAAGTTACAGAGGTTTTAAAGCACTGCCCCCCCCCCCCCATATTGAAGTTTCTATAGAGGGCGCTGCGATGCGGATTTAGTCTTCAGCGTGTGATGTCACAATGGACAAGCAGCTGCTATTGGGTGTCTGCTCTTTACAAATTTACATCTTTTTATTTTTAACCTTTTTTTTCAAGGTCTTCAGCTTGTGACGTCACAATGCTTGTGTGAGATGGTTGCAACATTGTAGCGAAAGGCAACAGAATGTTTTTTAAAGTTGTGTTTTTTATTGCAAGTCATTTAACATACACAGATCAGCATTGGGCCCCTATGCTCGTGGGCCACCGGGGCAAGTGTTTCGAAAAAAGAAAGGGGAGGTCCCCCTTCCCCCCTCAACCCCTTCCTCCTCCCTTCCCCCCTCCTCTCCCCCCTCCCTCCAACTCCCCCCTTCCCCCCTCCCCTCCCACCCCTTCCCCCCTCCCCTCCCCCCCCTCCATCCCCCTCCCCTCCTCCCTCCCTCCCCCCTCCCTCCCCGCCTCCCAGTTACAATGGAAACCCTACGGGGACGGGCCCAATGGGGAAAGAGGGGTACTGGGAAAAGGGGAGGTCCCCCTCCCTCCCCCTCCCTCCCCCCCTACCCCCTCCCTCCCCTCTCCCTCCCCCTTCCCCCTTCCCCCCTCCCCTCCCCTCCCCCCCCTCCATCCCCCTCCCCTCCTCCCTCCCTCCCCCCTCCCTCCCCTCCTCCCGGTTACAATGGAAACCTTACGAGGACGGGCCCAACGGGGAAAGAGGGGTACTGGGAAAAGTGGAGGTACCCCTCCCTCCCCCCTTCCTCCCTCCCCACTTCCCCCTACCCCTCTCCCTCCCCCTCCCCCCTTTCCCCCTCCCCCACTCCCCTCCCCTCTCCCTCCCCCTCCCCCCTAACCCCCTCCCTCCCCTCTCCCTCCCCTTCCCCACCCCTCCCCTCCCTCCCCCTCCCCTCCTCCCTCCACACCTCCCTCCCCCTTCCCTCCCTCCCCTCCTCCCGGTTACAATGGAAACCCTACGAGGACGGGCCCAACGGGGAAAGAGGGGTACTGGGAAAAGGGGAGGTCCCCCTCCCTCCCCCCTTCCCCCTCCCCTCCCCCCTCCCTCCCCCTCCCCACCTACCCCTCTCCCTCCC
Source organism: Rhinoraja longicauda (assembly GCF_053455715.1). Lineage (NCBI taxonomy): Eukaryota > Metazoa > Chordata > Chondrichthyes > Rajiformes > Arhynchobatidae > Rhinoraja > Rhinoraja longicauda. The sequence goes on from NC_135986.1 coordinate 16,063,428, forward strand.
CCTCCCCTCCCTTCCCCCCTCCCCTCCCCCTCCCCCTCCCCTCCTCCATCCACACCTCCCTCCTCCCTCCCTCCCCCTTCCCTCCCTCCCCTCCTCCCGGTTACAATGGAAACCCTACGAGGACGGGCCCAACGGGGAAAGAGGGGTACTGGGAAAAGGGGAGGTCCCCCTCCCTCCCCCCTCCCCTCCCCCCTCCCTCCCCCTCCCCTCCCCCCTCCCTCCCCCTCCCCTCCTCCCTCCACACCTCCCTCCTCCCTCCCTCCCCCTTCCCTCCCTCCCCTCCTCCCGGTTACAATGGAAACCCTACGAGGACGGGCCCAACGGGGAAAGAGGGGTACTGGGAAAAGGGGAGGTCCCCCTTCCTCCCCCCTCCCCTCCCCCTCCCTCCCCCCTCCCCTCCCCTCCCACCCTCCCCCCTCCCTCCTCCCTACCCCCCTCCCTCCCCTCTCCCTCCCCCATCCCACCCTTCCCCCCTCCCCTCCCCCCTCCCTCCCCCTTCCCTCCTCCCTCCCTCCCCCTTCCCTCCCCCCACCCTCCCCCTTTCCTCCCCCCACCCTCCCCCTTCCCTCCCCCCCCACTCCCCTCCCGTTTTAATGGAAACCCTACGAGGACGGGCCCAACGGGCACACTCGTGCTAGTATACTATTAAAACTCAGATCTTGTAGGTTTGTATCAGGATTTGTGTATATATCAGTGATTCCGGCAAAACGGTAATCGTGGCGCCACGGTTTTTGCACCGCCTTGATTACCAACCTCCCGTCTAACCGGCCGCGATATTTTCATTTAATTTGTTCGTATGTTTTTTAAGTTACAGAGGTTTTAAAGCGCTGCCCCCCCCCCCCATATTGAAGTTTCTATAGAGGGCGCTGCGGTGCGGATTTAGTCTTCAGCGTGTGATGTCACAATGGACAAGCAGCTGCTATTGGGTGTCTGCTCTTTACAAATTTACATCTTTTTATTTTTAACCTTTTTTTTCCAAGGTCTTCAGCTTGTGACGTCACAATGCTTGTGTGAGATGGTTGCAACATTGTAGCGAAAGGCAACAGAATGTTTTTTAAAGTTGTGTTTTTTATTGCAAGTCATTTAACATACACAGATCAGCATGGGGCCCCTATGCTCGTGGGCCACCGGGGCAAGTGTTTCGAAAAAAGAAAGGGGAGGTCCCCCTTCCCCCCTCAACCCCTTCCTCCTCCCTTCCCCCTCCCTCCAACTCCCCCCTTTCCCCTCCCCTCCCACCCCTTCCCCCCTCCCCTCCCACCCCTTCCCCCCTCCCCTCCCCCCCCCTCCATCCCCCTCCCCTCCTCCCTCCCTCCCCTCCCTCCCCGCCTCCCAGTTACAATGGAAACCCTACGGGGACGGGCCCAACGGGGAAAGAGGGGTACTGGGAAAAGGGGAGGTCCCCCTCCCTCCCCCCTCCCTCCCCCCCTAACCCCTCCCTCCCCTCTCCCTCCCCCCTCCCCTCCCCCTCCCCTACCCCTCCCCCTCCCCTCCCTCCTCCCTCCACACCTCCCTCCTCCCTCCCTCCCCTCCTCACTGGGAAAAGGGGAGGTCCCCCTCCCTCCCCCCTCCCTCCCCCCCTACCCCCCTCCCTCCCCTCTCCCCCCCCCTTCCCCCCTCCCCCTCCCCTCCCCCCTCCCCTCCTCCCTCCACACCTCCCTCCTCCCTCCCTCCCCTTCCCTCCCTCCCCTCCTCCCGGTTACAATGGAAACCTTACGAGGACGGGCCCAACGGGGAAAGAGGGGTACTGGGAAAAGGGGAGGTCCCCCTCCCTCCCCCTTCCCCCCTCCCCTCCCCCCTCCCTCCCCCCCTACCCCCCTCCCTCCCCTCTCCCTCCCTCCCCCCTCCCCCTCCCCTCCTCCCTCCACACCTCCCTCCTCCCTCCACACCTCCCTTCCCTCCCTCCCCTCCTCCCGGTTACAATGGAAACCTTACGAGGACGGGCCCAACGGGGAAAGAGGGGTACTGGGAAAAGTGGAGGTCCCCCTCCCTCCCCCCTTCCCCCATCCCCTCCCTCCCCCTCCTCCCCTACCCCTCTCCCTCCCCCTCCCCCCTCCCCCTTCCCCCTTCCCCCCTCCCCCACTCCCCTCCCCTCCCCCTCCCTCCCCCTCCCCCCCTAACCCCCTCCCTCCCCTCTCCCTCCCCTTCCCCACCCCTCCCCTCCCCTCCTCCCTCCACACCTCCCTCCTACCTCCCTCCCCCTTCCCTCCCTCCCCTCCTCCCGGTTACAATGGAAACCCTACGAGGACGGGCCCAACGGGGAAAGAGGGGTACTGGGAAAAGGGGAGGTCCCCCTCCCTCCTTCCCCCCTCCCCTCCCCCTCCCTCCCCCTCCCCCCTACCCCTCTCCCTCCCCCCTCCCCTCCCTTCCCCCCTCCCCTCGCCCCCTCCCTCCCCCTCCCCTCCTCCATCCACACCTCCCTCCTCCCTCCCTCCCCCTTCCCTCCCTCCCCTCCCCCTCCCTCCCCCTACCCCCCTCCCTCCCCTCTCCCTCCCCCCTTCCCCCCTCCGCTCCCCCTCCCCTCCTCCCTCCACACCTCTCTCCTCCCTCCCTCCCCCTTCCCTCCCTCCCCTCCTCCCGGTTACAATGTAAACCCTACGAGGACGGGCCCAACGGAGAAAGAGGGGTACTGGGAAAAGGGGAGGTCCCCCTCCCTCCGCCCTTCCCCTCCCCCTCCCTCCCTCCCCCTCCCTCACCCCCTCTCCCTCCCCCCTCCTCCCTCTCCCTCCCCCCCCCTCCCCTCCCCCCATACCCCTCCATCCCTCCCCCTCCGCTCCTCCCTCCACACCTCCCTCCTCCCTCCCTCCCCCTTCCCTCCCTCCCCTCCCGGTTACAATGGAAACCCTACGAGGACGTGCCCAACGGGGAAAGAGGGGTACTGGGAAAAGGGGAGGTCCCCCTCCCTCCCCCTTCCACCCTCCCTCCCTCCCCCCTTCCCCCCACCCCTCCCCCTCTCCCTCCCCCCTCCCTCCTCCCTCCACACCTCCCTCCTCCCTCCCTCCCCCCTCCCTCCCTGCCTCACGGTTACAATGGAAACCCTACGAGGACGGGCCCAACGGGGAAAGGGGTGTGCTGGGGAAAGGGGGGGGTAGAGTAAGAGTGTATCTGGGGGAGAGAGAATGGGGGGGTCCTGAGAATGGGGACTGGGGAGGGGGACAACAGGGGGCTTGGTGGTTTGGGAAAGAAGAGTACTGGGAAAAGGGGAGGTCCCACTCCCTCCCCACTCTCCTCCCTCCCTCATCCCTCCCTCCCTCCCGTCCCAGCAGCGCTGACCGCCGGGAGGTGTAGTCGCCGTCGCCTCTCCCGCTGTTTGATTTCATTTATAACAAAGACATTTATTTAAAATGAGGAATGTGATTTTCATTAAGTTTGATTTTATTTATTTTATAAAAGCTGATGCTCTATAGATAAGTTTATTTCCTTTTCAACAAAGAACGCTGTTGATTTTAAAGTAAAATAGACCCTCCCCCCCTTCCTCCTCCCCTCCCCCCTCCACTCCACCCTCCCCTCCTCCCTCCCCCTTCCCTCCCTCCCATCCTCCCGGTTACAATGGAAACCCTACGAGGACGGGCCCAACGGGCACACTTGTGCTAGTATACTATTAAAACTCAGATCTTGTATATATATATTTTTTGGGTTTGACCTGAATTATTTGATATGTTCGCGCGTAACAGCAATTGCGGAAAACCGGTGAACAGTAGCGTGACGGTTTTCGCACCGCCTTAATCCGGCCGTGATATTTTCATTTGCTTTGGTCGCGTGTTTTTTAAGTTACAGAGGTTTTAAAGCGCTGCCCCCCCCCCCCCTTTTCAGGGGGGCGCTGCGGTGCAGATTCAGCCTTCAGCTTGAGCCTTCAGCTTGTGACGGCTACATTGTTTCGAAAAGTTTCCAGAAAAGCACTGATTCTTTTAAAGTTGTTTTTTTTGTTATTGCAAGTCAAGTCAAGTTAAGTCAATTTTATTTGTATAGCACATTTAAAAACAACCCACGTTGACCAAAGTGCTGCACATCTGATTAGGAAAATAAAAAAAAAGAAAGTTATAGTGGTCACTTGACATACACAGATCAGGACGGGCCCAACGGGCACACTTGGAGAGTAAGAGTGGGGCTGGGGGAGGAGAGAATGGGGGGTGTGGGGACGGGCCCAACGGGCCCGCTTTGCTAGTAATTAATAAACCTTTGCTGATTGTAATAAATGTAGTTGATCCATTCTGTGTTTTTTGCAGGTGTGATCCAAAAAAATATTGATTCGAACCCAGCAGTAATCTCATTCCTAGCTTTGAATTCATTGGGGATTCCTCTTGGTTGCCCTATCGCATCCAGGTAGACGCCCTTGGGCATTTGGTCAAACGCTCTCTTCTGCCGAGTGTTCTCAAATACCTCTTGTGATGCCTCCTGTGGGCTGATCACGAGGACCGATTGGACTAACATTACCCTTGCACATAGCCCAGTCCAGTTACGTGGAAGTACATTCTTGGGGCCACCTCCGCACATCCAAAATCTATCTGCTATGGCTATATCTGCTCTCAAAATAGCGTCACATCTTGGCAGAAGGGCAACACTAGTGTGCATGGGCACCCCTATAGGAAGCTGACTCGGATTTGCCTGGTTGCATATCCAGATCTTTTTACAATTGCCTGGGAATCTCCCTACCGGACGTCTGCCATTTAATGCAGAATAACACTCAAATTGTTCCGTTTCATTTACCTTAACCCCTTGCGGTGGCATGGGGTAGGGTTTTCTGACCTGTGTAAAGTTCCATACGTCACAGTACTCTGAGGGCATCACGTGGGAGGATCCTGCTTCGTTTAGACACTCGATTGGGCAGTAATAATCAACATACCACCGTTCTATGTCCGTTGAAGGGTCGTCTAATCTTGTACAATGCGTAAAGTTGTGGGTCTGGTATAGCCAGTATTTGTTCCTTGGCTTTGGCGCACACGATGCATTGTGATTGTTGCATAGTGTGTGCCGTATACTGTGCCCACTTATACCAATCATTAATGGTCGCTGTGCGCCATGCGACTAAGTTATGTGAGTCATCGTCATCCCTATCCTCAATGTTCCTTCGAACCCGCCTCTGTTCCCCTAACTCTAGCAGGGTAGTATTAGGACCAGTCTGGTTCCACCCAGTCCAAAGCTGTGAAATTGAGGGCTCCCAGATCTGATTCGGGAGAGGCACGGTCTGATTCGGGAGAGGCACTATTGCCCCCCACCCCGTCGCCCCTGTCCACATTGTCGCGAGGAGGACAGACGCCCACAACCTCATCGTCAACAACCTCAGAGTCACTAATGTCCCCAAAGACTTCCTTTATGATCTGGTCAATGCTTGATCCTTCCCCTGCGTTTTCGTTCTCACGCTCGCTTACCTTTTCTCCTGTATTTTCGTTCTCACGCTCGCTTACCTCTTCTCCTGTATTTTCGTTCTCTTTCCCGTTTACCTCGAGGTCATTCACAGGTTGTGCCTGTGGGACAGTCCTTGTACAATGATTGAGATGGTACCACGTGGACCGGCCCTCTACCTGAACAGCAGTCGGTGAGGCCTTGGTTACTGTGAACGGTCCTTCCCTTCTCGGCTCATTCCACCTTTGTCGAAAGGCTCGCACATAGAACTGATCTCCGGGTTTAATAGGTCCTTCTCCCTGGTCCGCCTCTGGCTCCTTTTGCTTTTCTTGTGTGTAAATAGACTTGTGTATCATAGTTAACTGTTGCATGTATTGTTTAAGTTCTACCTCTAATTGCTCCAAACTTGGTCCCTTGTAAGACCTCTCCATTTGGGCATCGGCATGGGTCTGCCAGTGAGCATCTCATGTGGTGTTAAATGAGTTATTCGATTAGTTTGCATGCGACAGCTCATTAATGCCAATGGCAGGGCATCAATCCAATTTAACTTTGTAGTTGCGCAAATCTTGTTCAATTTAGCCTTCAATGTTCCATTAACTCTTTCTACCATGCCCTGAGATTGAGGGTGGTATACACACCCAAATCTTTGTTTCACTCTCAGGGCTTGCAGCACCAACTTAACTGTTTTTTGAATAAAAGCCGCTCCATTGTCGGAACGATTTCGGTTGGTATACCGAATCGTGGGATGACCTCATTTGTCAGAAACTTGACTACAGTTCCTGCACCTAAATCCTTAGATGGTACTGCTTCCACCCATCTGCTAAATCTATCAATTACTACCAGCATATACCTTTTCCCTCTTACTTTTTTCAGCATGTCCACATAGTCAATAACCAGGTGCCTAAATGGTCCTTCGGGCACAGGTATATGTCCTATAGGTGTTGTTATTCCCTTTCTAACATTGTTTTGAGCACATATCTCACATTGTGACAAAATGTAATCTACTGAAGCCTGTAGATAGGGTGACCAAAATCCATCTCTCGTTATCTTCCTTAACACTTCCCCCCTTGCACAGTGGTCTAGCCCATGCGCTTCTGAGATGAGAATGGTCAGCAGAGGTGTAGGTGCTACCAGCAAACCTTCTTCCGTAGTCCACAGGCCCTCTACATTCTGTTTGGCTCCCCTCTGTCTCCACATTGTTTGTTCAGCTAAAGTAGCCCTACCTTGCATCTCAACTATATCCTCCTGTGTGGGTTGTAGGTTCAAATCTACCTGCGGTGCAACAATGGCTGATTGGCATCCAGACGCTCTTCTGGCTGCTTCGTCTGCGGCATGATTGCCCTTTGTGATCATGTCGTTTCCCTTTTTATGTGCCTGGCATTTAACGATAGCTAGTGCCTTAGGCTTAGTCAGTGCCTTTATTAGGTCTGAAATTTGCTGAAAATGCTGTATGGGGTCCCCATTGCTTTTCTTGAAGCCACGCTGCTTCCATACTGCCCCAAACAGGTGACAGACCCCATGTGCATATGCTGAATCTGTGTAAATGTCAGCTTTCTCACCCTCCATCATTTCACACGCTGTTGTTAAAGCCTTAATCTCTACTAACTGGGTTGAACAAGGTTGTGGGCAAGCTTCTAATCTGATTGTTTGAAAACCTGATTGGTCCTGCTGCACTACTGCAAATCCTGCATGATTGCCATCATAATCCCTATAGCATGAACCATCCACAAACAAAACTTTCTTGTCCTCATCATTCAGTGGTTCTGATTGTAAGTCCGTCCTTAATTTAGAAAAAAAACGTTTCCCCAACGCAATCATGGGGTTCTCCCTCATAGTTAAGTGGAACATAATCAGTTATGTTACATGTGGTGCATCTTTGTATTGTAATGTCTGGGAATGTCAACAGCATTTGAAATGCTATTATTCTGGCTGGTGTTAATACAAACTTCCTCTTCTCCAACAGCTCTACTACTTTATGGTGTGTATATATAGTTACAGGATAGCCCATGGTTATAGATGAGGCTTTGTTGTACGCATAGTGCAACGCAGCCAGTCCCTGATAGCAGGGTGGGTAACCCTGCGCCACCTCATCTAATTTTGTACTGTAGTATGCTACAGGCTGCTTAGCTTTACCTATGCCTGTTTCCTGCATCAGTACTGCTGCAGCGTAGCCCTCCTGCCTGTTGGAAACATACAAGTGAAAGACCCTCTCATAATTTGGCAGGGCCAGGGCTGGGGCTGACTGTAACTCTCGCTTAATGGTGTTAAAAGCTGTCTCCGCCTCCTCATTCCATTGTAAAACATTTCTCAAATTTGTGTGTCCCGCTTCCTTCAGTATTTTTCTCAATGGCATCACAATTTCAGCATATTCTCCAATCCAGTCTGAGCTATATCCAGACATTCCCAAAAATGTCATCATTTGCTTTACTGTCTGAGGCTTGGGAGCTTTAATTATTGCCTCAATTTGATCTGGTGCTATAGCTTTAACCTCTTGGAGATCAACCGTCCTAAATATTCCACCTGTTGCTTACAAAACTGCAACTTCTTCCTGGACACTTTATGGCCTCCGTGCGCCAGCCTTTCCAAAAGAGTCAGGGTGTCTTGCTCACATTGCTCCTCACTTTCAGAGCAGACCAACAAATCATCCACATACTGTATTAACGTACTATGTAGGGATATACCATCCAAATCTGCCTTCAGTACCTGATTGAAAACATGAGGCGAGTGTTTAAATCCCTGCGGCATCCTAGTATAAGTATATTGAATGCCCCTGTAAGTAAATGCAAACAAAAACTGGCATCTTTCCGCTAACGGTACGCTAAAGAATACTGAGCAGAGATCAATCACTGAAAAGTACGCTGCCTCCGGTGGAATGTTAGTCAGCAGTGTGTGTGGGTTTGGAACCACTGCTGGCCAATCTTCCACCACCTCGTTGACTACTCGCAAATCATGTACTAATCTCCACCTTGACTTGTCTGCTTTTAAAACTGGCAACAGCGGGATGTTACAAGGACTTTTTGTCTTGACGAGTACTCCCGCCTCCAACAAACCCTGTATAGTTACTGCTATGCCTTCCTCTGCTTCTGGCTTTAAGGGGTATTGTGGTTTCCTTGGCAAAATTGCCCCCTGCTTCAGTTCTATTTCTACCGGGTTTGCGGATTTCACTTTTCCAACATCAGTAGCAGCAGCAGCAAGCAGCAGGCAGCAGTAGCAAGCAGCAGCAAGCAGCACCAAGCTGTGTTGCTTGGGAAGTAGTGTGTGGGGATTGTGTGGGGATTGTAAGGAGTAAGACCTGTGTGATCTCCCGGACTAGTTTCGATCGCCTAGCTTGGGGTCGGAGAGGAATTTCCCGGATTTTTTCCCAAATTGGCCTGAGTTTTTTATCCGTTTTTTCGCCTCTCCCAGGAGATCACTCAGTTCTTTTGGGTGGGCGGTTGGAGCGGTTGGAGTAGCGGCCGGGCGGTAGGTTTAGTAACCGAGCGCGGGGCTTTGTTTGGAGAGTATGACTGCCAGGGCATTTTTTTGTTCTGGGTGTCGGATGTGGGGAATCTGGGAGTCTGATAGTCTTCCAGACATCCACATCTGCGCCAGGTGCGACGAGATGGGGCTCCTAAGGGACCGTATTAGGAACCTGGAGCGGCAGATTGATGACCTCCGTCTGATCAGGGAGAGTGAGGAGGTTATAGATAGGAGTTACAGAGAGGTGGTCACTCCTAGACCACGGGAGGTAGACAAGTGGGTCACTGTTAGGGGGGGCAAGGAACAGAGGCAGGGACTAGGGAGTACCCCGGTGGCTGTACCCCTTGGAAATAAGTACTCCTGTTTAAGTACTGTTGGGGGGGACAGCCTACCTGGGGGCAACGACGGTGCCCGGGCCTCTGGCAAGGAACCGGCCCTGTTGCTCAGAAGGGTAGGGAAAGGAAGAGGAGAGCAGTAGTAATAGGGGACTCTATAGTGAGGGGGTCAGATAGGCGTTTCTGTGGACGCAGTCGGGAGACCCGGATGGTGGTTTGCCTCCCTGGTGCCGGTGTCCGGGATGTGTCTGAGCGTGTCCAGGATATCCTGAAAGGGGAGGGAGAGGAGCCAGAGGTCGTGGTACATATAGGTACCAACAATATAGGTAGGATAAAGGAAGAGGTCCTGAAAGGAGAATTCAGGGGGCTAGGAAGAGAGTTAAAAAAAAGGACTTCCAAAGTAATAATCTCAGGCTTACTGCCTGTGCCACGCGATAGTGAGAATAGGAATGGAGTGAGGTGGAGGATAAATACGTGGCTGAGGAACTGGTGCAGGGAGCAGGGTTTCAAGTTTCTGGATCATTGGGACCTCTTCTGGGGGAAGTATGACCTGTACAAAAAGGACGGGTTGCATCTGAACCCGAGGGGAACCAATATCCTGGCGGGGAGATTTGCTAAAATAACTGCGGAGACTTTAAACTAGTACGGTTGGGGGGAGGGACTCAAACACAGATAGCTAATAGGCAGTGTGTGAGGCAGGAGGCAGAAAAGGGAAACACTCAGACCCAATATGTAGCAGAGAAAGAAGGGAAAATAAATAAACTGAGAATAAGAAATGATGGGTCCCTTAAATGTGTATATTTTAATGCTAGGAGCATTGTAAGAAAGGTGGATGAGCTTAGAGCCTGGATTGACATCTGGAAGTATGATGTTGTGGCGATCAGTGAAACATGGTTGCAGGAGGGTTGCGATTGGCAATTAAATATTCCAGGATTTCATTGTTTCAGATGTGATAGAATCGGAGGGGCAAGAGGTGGGGGTGTTGCATTGCTTGTCAGGGAGGATATCACAGCAGTGCTTTGGCAGGACAGACTAGAAGGCTCGATTAAGGAGGCTGTTTGGGTGGAACTCAGAAATGAGAAAGGTTTAGCAACACTTATAGGGGTGTATTATAGACCGCCAAATAGGGAACGAGAATTGGAAGAGCAAATATGTAAGGAGATAGCAGATATTAGTAGTAAGCACAGAGTGGTGATTGTGGGTGATTTCAATTTTCCGTATATAGACTGGGAATCACATTCTGTTAAAGGGCTGGATGGTTTGGAGTTTGTAAAATGTGTGCAGGATAGTTTTTTGCAGCAATACGTAGAGGTGCCTACCAGAGAAGGGGCAGTGTTGGACCTCCTGTTAGGAAATGAGATGGGTCAGGTGACGGAGGTATGTGTTGAGGAGCACTTTGGGTCTAGTGATCATAATGCCATTAGTTTCAATATCATTATGGAGAAGGTCAAATCTGGACCAAGGGTTGAGATTTTGGATTGGAGAAAGGCTAATTTTGAGGAGATGAGAAAGGATTTAAAAGGAGTGAAATGGAAATTGTTGTTTTATGAAAAGGATATAATAGAGAAATGGAGGATATTTAAAGGTGACATTTTGAGAGTACAGAGTCTTTATGTCCCTGTTCGGTGGAAAGGAAAGAATAATAATTTGAAAGAGCCGTGGTTTTCCAGGGAAATTGGACACTTGGTTCGGAAAAAGAGGGAGATATACAATAAATATAAGCGGCAGGGAGTAAATGAGGTTCTTGAGGAATATAAAGAATGTAAAAGTAATCTTAAAAAGGAAATTAGAAAAGCGAAAAAAAGATATGAGGCTGCTTTGGCAAGTAATGTAAAAGTAAACCCCAAGGGGTTCTACAGATATGTCAATAGCAAAAGGATAGTGAGGGATAAAATTGGTCCATTAGAGAGTCAGAGTGGACAGCTATGTGCTGAGCCAGAAGAAATGGGGGAGATATTAAACAATTTCTTTTCTTCGGTATTTACCGAGGAGAAGGATATTGAATTATGTGAGGTAAGCGAAACAAGTAGAGTAGTGATGGAAATTAGGAGGATTAAAGAAGAGGAGGTACGGACACTTTTGAAGAATATAAAAGTAGATAAGTCTCCAGGTCCTGATAGGATATTCCCTAGGACATTGAGGGAAGTTAGTGCAGAAATAGCAGGGGCTATGACGGAAATATTTCAAACGTCATTAGAAACAGGGATGGTGCCGGAAGATTGGCGCATTGCGCATGTTGTGCCTTTGTTTAAAAAAGGTTCTAAAAGTAAACCTAGCAATTATAGACCTATTAGTTTGACGTCTGTGGTGGGAAAATTAATGGAAAAGATACTTAGTCAATAGTCAATAGTCGTTTATTTGGGGACAATATATATAATTATTTGGATAATCAAGACCTGATTAGAAACAGTCAACATGGATTTGTGCCTGGAAGGTCATGTTTGACTAATCTTCTTGAATTTTTTGAAGAGGTTACCAGGGAAATTGATAAGGGCAAGGCTGTGGATGTTGTCTATATGGACTTCAATAAGGCATTTGACAAGGTTCCACATGGAAGGTTGATTAAGAAGGTTAAATCGTTGGGTATTAATAGTGAGGTTGCAAGATGGATTCAACAATGGCTGAATGGGAGATACCAGAGGGTAACGGTTGACAATTGTATGTCAGGTTGGAGGCCAGTGTCTAGTGGAGTGCCCCAAGGATCTGTGTTGGGTCCACTGTTGTTTGTCATTTACATTAATGATCTGGATGATGGTGTGGCAAATTGGATTAGTAAATATGCAGATGATACTAAGATAGGTGGAGTAGTTGATAGTGAGGTAGATTTTCAAAGTCTACAGAGAGACTTGGGCCTTTTGGAAGGGTGGGCTGAAAGATGGCAGATGGAGTTTAATGCTGATAAGTGTGAGGTGCTGCATTTTGGTAGGACAAATCAAAATAGGACGTACAGGGTAAATGGTAGGGAATTGAGGAATGCAGTGGAACAGAGGGATCTGGGAATAACTGTGCATTGTTCCCTGAAGGTGGAATCTCATGTGGATAGGGTGGTGAAGAAGGCGTTTGGTATGCTTGCCTTTATAAATCAGAGCATCGAGTATAGAAGTTGGGATGTAATGTTGAAATTGTACAGGGCATTGGTGAGGCCGAATCTGGAGTATGGTGTGCAGTTCTGGTCGCCAAATTATAGGAAGGATGTCGACAAAATGGAGAGGGTACAGAGGAGATTTACTAGAATGTTGCCTGGGTTTCAGCACTTAGGCTACAGAGAGAGGTTGAACAGGTTGGGTCTTTATTCTTTGGAGCGTAGAAGGTTGAGGGGGGACTTGATAGAGGTTTTTAAATTTTTGAGAGGGACGGACAGAGTTGACGTGGGTAGGCTTTTCCCTTTGAGAGTGGGGAAGATTCCAACAAGGGGACATAGCTTCAGAATTGAGGGACAAAGGTTTAGGGGTAACATGAGGGGGAACTTCTTTACTCAGAGGGTTGTGGCTGTATGGAATGGGCTTCCGGTGGAAGCGGTGGAGGCTGGCTCGATTTTATTATTTAAGAGTAAATTGGATAGGTATATGGATAAGAGGGGATTAGAGGGTTATGGTCTGAGTGCAGGTAGATGAGACTAGGTCAAGGAGAATGGTCGGCGTGGACTGGTAGGGCCGGACAGGCCTGTTTCCATGCTGTAGTTGTTATATGTTATATATGTTATATGTATCATGATGTGACCACAGGCCAAGTGGCAGCCTGGTTAACATGTCTTCCTTTGTCTGACCTTCTCCCTTCTGTAATAAACATAGATGTTGCTGGGGACTAATTTCAACCTCTTTTGTCGTTCCCACCATATCTATGCTCACCACTATCTTGACATAATTATCGTCCTCAGATTTCCATACCTTCGGTGTAATTCTTTTCCAGTTAACAATAGTGTTTACTTGCTTCATCATGAGCCCCAAGTCCCTGGACTGATATCCCTTATTTACTAGTAATGTCATATGGGGTGCAGCTCCTGGCACCCCATACCATTTGTCAAAAAAGGTTTTCCAATTGATCTGTAAGGCTGCCCCTTGTTTTCCAACTATTATAGCTTCTGCCCTTAAGTGATGCTGACCGCATGTTCCCAGGCGCCACAACCTTTCCTGCCCTATGTCCTGGGTTTCATCAAAACGTATTGTACAATGCAGTTCATTTTTTGGTGGGGTTGCTTCGGGTAATATGGTCATTATTCCCTCTTTCCATCTGTTCCACGTATTCCAAATTTGATCTTCTATATTTCCTATCCAAATTACATTAGCTTTCCTAGCTTCCCCCATAAACAGCTGGGTATTTAATTTCTCCACGTTCAGGCCATTTCTGGTACATTCTAACTTTAATTCCAGCTTCAACAAGGCATCCCTACCTAGCAGATTAATGGGGGTTCCTTTAGATACCAATATCGGTAATATTATTTCCCTATTACTCATTTTTAAACTTACGGGGGTTGTGCATCGTGTTAACTGTGTTTTTCCCGAGAACCCTACAGTTTTAATAAATTTTCCTGACATGGGAAGGTGGGAGGCATACTGCGGCTGCACACAAGTATATGTAGCGCCAGTGTCTATCATCATAGGTGTTACTCGTCCCCCCAAAATTACCTGAACCATGGGTTCTTCTTCTGCCTCCTGTGTTATCATTGGGTAAAGTCCCTTCCCATCCGGGTTCTCTGGGCACCCCTAGTATCTAGCATAGGGATTCACAAGTCCAGTCGGGCCTCCGGCCCGAGCCGGTTGGGGCTTGCCCCGGGTAAAAACCCTGCTCATCCACTGTGGGTCCCTGTTGGTATGGGCCGGGCCACGGACAGTGTGGGCAGTTCCTCCTCAGGTGCCCTACCTGATTGCATCCCCAACATATTCTATCAACTACCTGTCTGCCTACTGGCCTTCCTCTCCCCCTTCCTTGTGCTTCCCCTTGAGGGCCCCAATCCTGTCGGGGCTGATTCCCTGATCTGTTTTGCCCCTGATAGGACATTTGAGGAGAAGCTCCCCCAAAGACATTTATTATTGGCATGGGATTCTCTGGCCTCTGCCTGGCTCTGTCATAGGACTCACTCTGCATCAGTGTATCGTTCACTTCTGCTGTTTCAGCCAGGTCTGCTGTTACTGCCAGCATTTTCTTTCCTTTTTCACGCTCTTTCTTTTTTAGTTCTTCTAGTTGCATTTGCATCAACTTTCTCTGCACCTCTTCTTGTTGGTTCTCCATTTTTTGTCTCTCCTTACATTTGTCGACTGCATGAACCAGGTGGTCCCTGAACTGGGAGTGGGATATGGTTGACAATTCCACCACCTCCTCCAGTCTGGGCTTAACTTGAGGAGACATGGCGTCCACTATAGCGGTCCGAAACAAAGCGGTCATCAACTCGTTACCGTCTATGTTTTGTTCGGTTTCAAGTCTCCACTTTTTCAGTTGATCCTCCAGATAAGCCGCTGGGTTCTCCGTGTCCCCCAGCGGGTCTCCTTTCAATGTCTTTAGGTTCACTTTGAGCGGGTAACAGTCTCTGAGGGCCTGCCATACCCTCTGCCTGACTCGATCAAATGGCGTGCCATCAATCATCGGGTTATTTGCTGTGTTTTTTATCCCAGCCATTTCACATAGTTCTGCTAACTTTGTGGTTCCTATTACCTTCACCAGTAGTGCCTTCAAATCTCCCATAGCCAATAATCGTCCTGTAGTCTCCTCCTCAAAGGCCCTAATCCATTTTCCTGCCCCGTTATATATGCTGGGCAAGGTGTTTTTCAGCCCTTCTAGGTCTCGGGTCGCCCAAGGAATATACTGGGTTTGTCCTGCCTTTTTCAAAAGTAACGGCATCATTCCATCCCTCAGCTCCTGTCTCTCGTTCACCATCTCTTGTTGTGGCTCTATCTGTATACTTTCCCACCTCATTCTTTCCTGGGCGTACCCCTGGCTTTCCTTTCTTTCTCTTTCTATAGTTTTTTCCAACTCCCTCATCTCCATCTCTAAGTGCTTCATGGATGCCTCTATTTCTCTTCTACGCTCCCTTGTTCTTTCCCCATCACTTTCTAATTCTGCTTCATTCTCACAGTTTTGTCCTGTTGATTAATGCCTGTTGATTAATGCCTGTTGATTACTCGCCTGTGTTTCTGCGTTGCAGTCTCCCTCATACTCCTCATTTGCTGCCTGACGGATCTCACAAATCTTTCTGTCCCTGAGATCCCTGAGGACCTGCAACCTTTTAATGTCTCCTTCTAGTTCCTGTTCTTCTTGCCTTATCCTTTCCTTTTCTCGCTGCCCCCTTCTTTGTCTATATTCCTTTATGTCTTGCCCATTCCTCCAAACTTCGACCTCTCCCTCTATCTCCACTATCCCTTTCACCAACGGGCATTGCTTTATTCCGTCCTGGCTGGAATAGGGAGGGGGGATACCCAGGGTCCCTTAAGCTGGGGTACAGAGTTGATTTTTTCCCCTGAAGCTCCTGACTTTCATGCTGTTTTTTGTGGGTTTTTCACTCTTGTTTGGGGTGGTATTCTTTTCCTGGTATGCTTTCCTCAGCCTTTCTCCTTCTATTCTAAACAATTTAAGCACGCCTAGTTCTTTTTCCTTTTTTGTTACTCGGATTTCTGATTTATCCTTAGGCTTATAGTTCTTAATCAGCACTTCCATTTCGTCACACATATTTATATCAAATGTGCCTTCCCTGGGCCATTTTGTGACTAATTTTCCCGTCCTTTTTTCCCATTTTTTAGAGTGTTTTTTAATATCCTCTTTGGATATGGGGAATTTCTTACTTAGTATTTCAACTGCAGTTATTTTATTCATTGTACTTGTCTTATTTTAGTGCACTTGGTCAGTCAGTTTAAATGCAGTCCTTGTTCTCACTCCGTTCCGTCTCTATAGTCACTATGCTACCTACTACGCTATTTCTATTTTCTACAGTTCTACTATATTCCTTTAATATTTTGCAATTTTTATTTTTTACAGTTCTACTATAATTCCTTTAATATTTTGCAATTTTTATTTTTTACAGTTCTACTATATTCCTTTAATATTTTTATTTTTTATGTTATCCAATTATTCCAATTTTTGATCCTGCCCATACAGACCCCTAGCCGACCAGAGTAAACCCCGGTTAACTAGAGCGGTATCCACAGGACGTTTTATCCTGCCCGTACAGACCCCTAGCTAACCAGAGTAATCCCCGGTTAACTAGAGCGGTATCCACAGGACGTTTTATCCTGCCTATCCAGACCCCTAACTAACCAGATTGATCCCCAGTTAACTAGAGCGGTATCCACAGGACGTTTTATCCTGCCTGTCCAGACCCCTAGCTAACCAGAGTAATCCCCGGTTAACTAGAGCGGTATCCACAGGACGTTTTATCCTGCCCGTCCAGAACCCTAGCTAACCAGAGTAATCCCCGGTTAACTAGAGCGGTATCCACAGGACGCCTCGTCTATTCAGTCCCCTATCCTCTTAGGGCGGTATCCACGAGGTCTTCGTGACGTCACAAATCCACTTTCTTAACTTATCTATTTTCTACTTACCCCACTGCGCAGCCCTCTTGAGCAATCCTCCGGGTCTCTTTTTAGAATAGTTTAGACAGATTCTTTGGATCGGAGAGGCCCTTTAACCGCCTAGACGCTTCTGTGTCACCAGCGGCCCCCCGTTTCAACAGGTTATAAGTCCAAATGAAGCGGAAAACCGCCTACCTTTTAGCGGGTGGCCACCCTTGTCCTGTTGTTCCGGGGAGCCCCGTGGGGCTAGGAAGCGCCCTTGGCTGGTCGTCCTTTATCGAACAGGCCTCTTTCCGATCCTGCCGACTACGCCAATTTTGTCGTGGTTACCGGTGTTCGAAATGAAGCAGATGACACGGAGAATTCTTCAAGAAGTTAAAAGCCTTTATTTGCAAACAACGGCTGGAACAATCAGGATGTCAACCATCTGACTGCCCACTTAGTACACCGGGCAGCCTATTTTTATAGGATTATTCTAAACCTTATCTCCTTTGCATTACCTCATACCCACACTCCTTTCTTCAGTCCTTCATTTCTTTGTAGTATCTGTTTGTCCCGCCACCATTAAATCCCATTTAGTAATATATCCTTATCTCAATGTTCACATCCCTTCATATTTCGCCTCCCTTATTTCCTGCTAGTCCATCCCTCACATCCATCCATCACCCCAAGGCCTATGTTTTTCCTTATCTCTTCTCTTGCCACCATTAAATCCCATTCATTGATGAATGTCTGCATCTCTTCGGATTCTGCTACCCTTATCATCTAGGCTAAAGCAAGGGTACAAGCTAAAGCAAAGGAGTGTTATGTTACAGAGACGTGTCAAGGGTAAAGAATGTCTAGAGCGCCTTAATTAGTTACAGAGAGGCGCGTAATGCCTAAGTAGTTACAAACCTTAAACAACAATGTGTAAAATAATACCGTAACAATGTCTAATGTATAAAATAATATCATGCATAAAATAATATCGTATTATCTCCCATAGTCCCTGAACTGAAGAACGGATACGCTGGCTGAGGACTCAGCCCAGAAGAGCTACAGCAGGATGATTACTGGGAGATGGTTCATTAGGATGTTCCCTGGATCAGAACATTCTAGTTACAAGAAGAGATTGGATAGAATGGGGTGTTTTCCCCAGGGTGGAGGAGTCTGAGGGGTGATCTGAGCTGAGGTGCACAAAATCATCAGGAGATCCATATGGTAAACATAAGGTGGTGCGGGCACCCAAAGCAGATTAGAGGGGAGGAGGTTTAGAGTGAACTTGAGTGGTATCTACTTCACACACATCGTGGTTGGAATCTGGAAAGCACTGCTGAGGAGGTTGTTGATGCAGGTAAGCTTGCAACATTGTAGCATCCCAATACAAATTCAATCACCAAGCAGAGAAAGCTACGGCCCACCGGGGATAAATGGGACCCATTCCTTCTCTCCAGTGATGCTGCCTGCCCCGCTGAGTTACTCCAGTATTTTGTGTCTATCTTCGATTTAAACCAGCATCTGCAGTTCCTTCCTACATACGGAGGCTAATCTTTGTAGGAAAGAAACTGGAGATGCTGGTATAAATCGAAGGTAGGGCGGCACGGTAGCGCAGCGGTAGAGTTGCTGTTTTACAGCGAATGCAGCGCCGGAGACTCAGGTTCGATCCTGACTACGGGTGCTGCACTGTAAGGAGTTTGTACATTCTCCCCGTGACCTGCGTGGGTTTTCTCCGAGATCTTCGGTTTCCTCCCACACTCCAAAGACGTACAGTTATGTAGGTTAATTGGCTGGGTAAAGGTAAAAATTGTCCCTAGTGGGTGTAGGATAGTGTTAATGTGCGGGGATCGCTGGGCGGCACGGACTTGGTGGGCTGAAAAGGCCTGTTTCCGGCTGTATATATATGATATGATATGATAGACACAAAATGCTGGAATATCTCAACGGGTTAGGCAGCATCTTTGGAGAAATCATGAGGGACCCCTGCCACCCCAGTAACGGACTGTTCCAGATGCTACGGTCAGGCAAACGCCTCCGCTGTCACGCTGTGAAAACGGAGAGGATGAGACGGAGCTTCTTCCCACAGGCCATCAGGACTGTCAACTTTGATAACCCCAGAGACTAAATTTTTGTCGACACTTTTTGTGCTATGTTTAGTAACTTATTAACTTTATTTATATGCTGTAACTGTAATTATTTTTGTGCACAACCCGCAGGCATTGCCACTTTCATTTCACTGCACATCGAGTATGTGTATGTGACAAATAAATTTGACTTGACTTGACTTGACTTGAGAAGGAAAGCAGACTTCCCAACACTTGATTTTACAAATTCAGAATTTTGATGTCAAAAATTCAGCATTTTACACCAAAATTCATAATATGGCGCGTAATGCAACTTTTCAGCAAACAAATGGTATGCACGCCAAATGCGCGTACGCGATGCGCTACGTTCATGTGTGGAAAACTACTATTATTTCCAACAGTCTGTAGTTCTTGTACTACATGTACAATGTCAGTCAGACCTGTCATGAGTATGTTCAGTCTGAAGAAGGGTCTCGACCCGAAACATCGCCCATTCCTTCTCTCCCGAGATGCTGCCTGACCTGCTGAGTTACTCCAGCATTTTGTGAATAAATACCTTCAATGAGTAAATTCTGCTATTTATAGAAAGATTATTGAACAGAAATATTTTTCACAACACAAAGAAAAAATTGATTTGTTTTGTTATCTCTGTTTTGCTACACAAAATGTATGACTAAGTTATGAAGAAAGAGTTTCATTTAAAACTGCACATACCTAATTTCATTGAACACATACTTGCTCCAGTGGTCTTCAACAGCATATCACAACAGTCCATGGTCCCCCCACCCCCCGCTACCCTCTCCACCACCCCCACTACCCTCCCCCCATCCACTCCCCCCCACTCCCTCTGTACACCAACTCCCCCCTACTCCCCCTTTCCCCAGCCTCCCGTCCAACCCCCCACTCCCACCTCCGCCCTACTCACCCCCTTTCCCGCCCTCCCTACCCCATCTTTTCCCTCACCTTCACTACCCCTCCCCCGACCCCCACTCCCCCCTCCCCTGCACCCCATCCCCTCTCAACATCAACGGGCCTCGCGCTATGCAGCGAGGCAAGCGACGAGGCGAGGCCAGCGGCATGTCAAGGCGAGGCCAGCGGCGAGGTGAGGCGAGGCCAGCGGCGAGAGGCGGGGCGGGGCGAGAGGCAGGACGAGCGGCGAGGTATGGGTTTTGCGGAACAATGTGAGGTGAATTCACAGTGACGGAAATGAAATAAGAAAGCGGAATCTTTCCACCAAATCCGGAAGGGTTGGGAGGTCTGGGAATGGGTGACGTTTTTCTGGTCGAGACCCTTCTTCAGACTGATTTCAGGAGAGGGGGTGGGACAAAGTTAGAATGTGGTCAGGAAGACTAGTGGGAGAACTGGAAAGGGGGAGGGGATAAAGAGGGAAAGCAGGGACTATCAGAAGTTAGTGAAGTCAATGTTCATCCTGCTGGGGTGTAAATTACTCATGTGAAATATGAGGTGCTGTTCCTTCAATTTGCGCTGGGCCTCACTCTGACAATGGAGGAGGCCCGGGATAGAAAGATCAGATTGAGAATGGGGATCTAGTCGTGCAGGTCCATCGTTCCTTGAAGGTGAAGTCGCAGGTAGATCAGGTGGTCAAAAAGCTTTTGGAACATAGGCCTTCATCAGCCATAGTATTGAGTATAGAACGTAGACACAAAATGTTGGAGTAACTCAGGGGGTTTGGCAATATCTCGGGAGAGAAGGAACGGATGACGCTTTGGTCGAGACCCTTCTTCAAACTGTAGAATTTGGGAGGTCATGTTGCAGTTGTATAAGACGTGGGTGAGGCCGTATTTAGAGTATTGTGTTCAGTTCTGGGCACCGTGTTAGAGAAAAGATGTCAAGCTGGAAAGGGTGTAGAGAAGACTTACGAGCATCAGTCACCTGAAAGGAAGCATGCAGGTACAGCAGGCAGTGAAGAAAGCCAATGGAATGTTGGCCTTCATAACAAAAGGAGTTCAGTATAGAAGCAAAGAGGTCCTCCTGCAGTTGTACAGGGCCTTAGTGAGACCACACCTGGAGTACTGTGTGCAGGTTTGGTCTCCAAATTTGAGGAAGGACATTCTTGCTATTGAGGGGGTGCAGCATAGGTTCACAAAGTTAATTCCCCGAATGGCGGAACTGTCGTATGTTGAAAGACTGGAGCGACTGGACTTGTATACACTGGAATTTAGAAGGATGAAGGTCTTATTGAAACATATAAAATTATTAAGGCAGGAAACATGTTCCCAATGTTGGGGGAGTCCAGAATCAGGGGCCACAGTTTTAGAATAAGGGGTAAGCCATTTAGAATGTAGATGAGGAAAAACCTTTTCACTCAGAGTTGTAAATCTGTGGAATTCTCTGCCTCAGAAGGCAGTGGAGGCCAATTCTATGGATGCTTTCAAGAGAGAGTTAGATAGAGCTCTTAATGATAGCGGAGTCAGGGGGTATGGGGAGAGGGCAAGAACGGGGTATTGATTGTGCATGATCAGCCAGGATCACATTGAATGGCGGTGTTGGCTCGAAGGGCTGAATGGCCTACTCCTGCAGCTTTTGTCTATTATCGCATACAACAATAATGCACCTACATTTTCGCCATTTCCAACGGGATCCTAACACTAGTCACATCTTCCCATCTCCACCCCTTTCCACCTTCCGCAGAAACCGTTCTCTCCGCAACTCCCTGGTTAACTCATCTCTTCCCACCCAAACCACCCCCTCCCCAGGTACCTTCCCTGCAACCACAGGAGATGCGACACCTGTCCCAAAACCTCCTTCCTCGACTATGTCCAGGGATCCCAAAAGTCCTTTCAGGTTAGGTAGAAGATCAATTGCACCTCTTCCAAATTCATCTACTATCCGTTGTTCAAGATGCGGACTCATATACATCGGCGACACCAAATGCAGACTGTGCGATCGTTTCGCTGAACACCTTTGCTCCGTCCACCTGAACCTACCCGATCTCTCGGTTGCTAAACACTTTAATTCTACTTCCCTTTCCGACACTGACCTTTCTGTCCTAGTTCCCCTCCATTATCAGTGAGGTCAAACACAAATTGGAGGAATAGCATCTCATATTTCGCTTGAGCAGCTTACAGCCCAGAGGTATATTGATTTTGCTAATTTCAACTAACCCCGGCATTCCCTCTCTCTCTATCCCTCCCTCACCCAAGCCGCACCAGCTTCTCGTTTTCACCCAACAAACAGCTAACAATGGCCTGTTTCCTTTATCATTGTTACTTTTTTGCATATCTTTCATCCATTGTTCTTTATGTTTCTACATCATACTCTAGATCTCTCATTTCCCTTTTTCCCAACTGAAGGGTCTCGATCCGAAAGTCACCCATTCATTCTCTCCAGAGATGCTGACGGTCCCGTTGAGTTACTCCAGCTTTTTGTGACATTGAGACCTCCAATTTGTGAAGCCAAAGAATGTGAGCAAGAAAAGGGGGCCACAGATAGAGGAGAACCAAGATTTCAGAGGGTCACAGGAGTGGAGGAGGTGACAGACTGAGTGAGGGTGTGAGGACCAAGGAGGGATTGGTACACTAGGATGAGAATGCTCAAACTGAGGCAGGGAGTAAGACACTAACACTCACTGTTCACTGCCCGGCAGGCAGGAAGGGAAGACCCCGATGTCCACAGTGGAGGAGCAGT
Organism: Rhinoraja longicauda; assembly: GCF_053455715.1. NCBI lineage: Eukaryota > Metazoa > Chordata > Chondrichthyes > Rajiformes > Arhynchobatidae > Rhinoraja > Rhinoraja longicauda. Next base: position 16,085,769 of record NC_135986.1, read on the forward strand.
CAGGCCCACAAGACTCCACCAGTCAGGCCCCAGATCTACACGGGAATGGCAGAGAGCAAGGACCAGCTCGTCTGATACAATCGCCGCTTTCTCCATCTCTCCAAACCAGTCTGCAAACCACAAGAGCATCCGTGAGATCACCTCTCATTCTTCTCAACTCCAGCAAGTACAGACCGACTTCAGTCCAGTCCTTTACCTCAGGCTCCACCCCCGGGCCCAGACCCCTCCCCCTCCGGGGGCCTCGCCGCCGCCCCGCGCCGCGGACCGGTCGGTTGCCAGGGGAACGACGTCAGTGACGCCAAACGGTGTCTGTAGCGTCATCGCGCAAATGGCTCGCCGTCGTTTTCCCGCATCATGTGACAGGGGCGGCCGCAACCCGAGGGGAGGGGAAGAGTGAGCTGTCAATCAGAGGAGCCGCTGCGGGCAGTCACTTTTCCCAGGAGGGAAACTGATCTGCCAACAGTCTTAAAACACAAGGTACATGATATTTGATATTGAGTTGACAGAAACTGAATTATTTTAATAATTGTAAAAATAATTAAATTCAATTTATCAATTTAAAATACTTTATTGGCATGATAAGATACATCATTATATTGCTAAAGTATAGAACATAGCATACATATTTAAAATGCATGAATATAAAAACAAGTAGACGATGCATGGGTCGATATGCCCCTGTACATATATATATATATATTTATTCACGCAATACATTTATAGTCTTTTATCGATTGCTACTGGTTCTTGCAGTTGTAAACAGTACAGCAAGGTAGCACGTTTAGCAGGTCGATATTAATTTCCTTAGAGTCAATTTATGTATGAGTGTATGTGTACATGTTGGTCATTCACTGTCCCTCAGGTTGTGGCATGCTGTTACGTATTGTGCGCCAAGATGTGCCGTATTTCCTTCGCCAAGGATTATTCTTAGTTTTGATATATTGTCTAGTTCTTTAAAATCTGGGGTCGCCAGACTGAGTTTTTCAAAATATATTTTTCTTATTTTATCGATTTTTTAACATTTTAAGAGAAAATGCACGGTAGCGCAGCGGTAGAGTTGCTGCTTTACAGCGAATGCAGCGCCGGAGACTCAGGTTCGATCCTGACTACGGGTGCTGCACTGTAAGGAGTTTGTACGTTCTCCCTGTGACCCGCGTGGGTTTTCTCCGAGATCTTCAGTTTCCTCCCACACTCCAAAGACGTACAGGTATGTAGGTTAATTGGCTGGGTAAATGTAAAAATTGTCCCTAGTGGGTGTAGGATAGTGTTAATGTACGGGGATCGCTGGGCGGCACGGACTTGGAGGGCCGAAAAGGCCTGTTTCCGGCTGGATATATATGATATGATATGATATGATACATCTGTCAAGCAGTGACCGCATATTCTATTTTCTCTTGGTTGCCAAGATCTCTTCTGTCTTCCTTTTTCAACTGCCAAATGATGGTCACTTAACCTGTACTTGGTGAGGGTCTGTCTCTGCTTTATGTCTCTAACAGTTGAGAGATAGTCTGCCAATTTATAATCTCTTTTGAGGGCACGGTAGCACTCTAGTCTGCTTTGGCTTTTAGTTACTTTATCCCAATGTTCCAAATAGATTTCTTTGCATTGTTTAATAATTTGGTTCACTCTAACTGGTGATTGGAAAGCAGTGTTGATCTGAGACTGGTCAAGGTTTAACTGAGTTGGGGTAGTTAGTCTCAGTACCAACTGACACAGGGAGCTCTTTTCTGGGTTCCCCTCTTGGATTTGGAGGGCTTTGAACTGGAGGGTGTCTGGGGGACTAGATTTAAGGTGATTCCAAAAATTTAGTGCTCGTCTAAATAAAAAATAATACTGTCGTCGGTAGGGATGCCAACTATCTCACTGCCAAATGCGGGACAAGATGACGTCCAGAGTGTTTGGAGCTAAAATGTCGGAAACCTAGATTGTCTGGACCTAAACTGTCCGGACCTACAAAGTCGGGGCCTGCAGCGTCCAGGCTTACATCACCGTCCCCCGTCCCCCCCATCGGGACAAACCAATTTAATACGGGACAAACCAATTTAGCCCAAAGTACGGGATGTCCCGGCTAATAAGGGACAGTTGGCAACCCTACTGCAAACAGTCATAAAACACTAGATAAATGAAACATGAAATTAAAGTGACGAGTGGAAAGGGTTGGGGATGTGCAAAGATTTGAGGGTGGGGGCAGGGTAGTCAGTCTACCCCACGACAGAAAGGGGAGGAGTTGCACAGTTTGATAACCTCAGGGAAGAGGGATATCCTGTGGTGGTCTGTACTGCATCATGGTGGAACTGTTACATAATGAGTCATTGAGTAGCATTCTCCCCTCCAAGACCACCTCCTCTGAATCCGCTTCCGCTCCCAGGACGGAGCCAGATGAGTTTGTGAATTCTGATGGTGTCTGTGGCCTTTACCCTGCTGCTCCAGCACACAACAGCGAAGGAGGTGGCACTGACTACAACTGTTTGGTACAACCTCAGGTATTTCAACCCACACCACTGTACAAAGTCTTTGACTACACCTCTGCATTCAGCTTCTCTCCCATCAATGATGCAGCCCACAATTGCAGAGTCATCCAAAAACTTCTGCAGGTGGCAGGAGTCTAAGTTATATCTGAAGTCCAGTAGATGTTGAACAGGAAGGGAGAGAGTACCGTCCCCTGTGGGGCCCCCATGTTGCTCACTACCATGTCCGAGACACAGTTCTGTTTCCTGACATTGTGGTCGTCCAGTCAGGTAGTTGGTGATCCAGGACACCAATGGTGCATCCACCCGCATCTTCGTCAGTTTGCTGCCTAGCAATGCAGGCCGGATGGTGTTAAGCACTGGAGAAATTAAAAAAGATGACTCTCACAGTGCTTCCCGGTTTCCGAAGACAATTTGGTGTCAAATGTGCAACTGGGGAAGTGAAATAGAAACTATTTTCTCAAGACAGAAACTTGAACAAAATAAATTGTTTCCAAGGCAGAAGCAATGAAAAAGATCAGAGATAATTTAATGAAAGAGATAAAGAGCAAAGTAAGAGGTGAGAGATGCAGGCCAGTCAGAATCATGTAAAGAGTACGCATTTCTGATGAGATAAAATAAAATGGAAATTTATTGAGAAAGTGAGCGGTGATTCTGTGCAAAGTGAGTCTGAGGGGCAATGGTGGTAAATTGTTGACAGCAGAGTGAGTGGGAATCACTGCCAGGTAAGGAAGGCGAGAATTATACGGGGCCTGAGGGATGTATTACACTCAGAACGTGGTTCCAAAGTAGGACATGGTGCCTGAGAATGTAGTGGATGCAAGAACACTCACACAAGTGAACAAGTATCTGGAACAGCACTTGAAGCGTTGCAGTGTCGAAGGTTATGGAGCAAGTGCTGATAAACTGGACTGGTACAGGGGGGGCTCTTGTTCGTCAGTATGGAGGGCCACATGGGTTGTCTCTGTACTGCACAATCCCATAAGTCTGTCAGAGTCACTACAGAGGGTACAATGAACCTCGCAGAAATGGCTGTAAATGAAGAACTGGAAGTAAGGGGAATCCCTGAAAAATTGCAATCAAAATTGTTATCTAGACAGCTTTGGAGCTGAGGGCTGACAAGTCTCTGGGGCATCTTCTCATCATTCCAGGGAAAGGAGGCAAAGGTCTTGGCAAAGGCGGAGCAAAGCGGCACCGAAAAGTGCTTTGCGATAACATCCAGGGCATCACAAAGCCAGCCATCCGCCACCTGGCTCGGCGTGGCGGGGTCAAGCGGATCTCGGGTCTGATCTACGAGGAGACCCGCGGGGTGCTGAAGGTTTTCCTGGAGAATGTGATCAGGGACGCGGTCACCTACACCGAGCACGCCAAGCGCAAGACGGTCACTGCCATGGATGTGGTGTACGCTCTGAAACGCCAGGGCCGCACTCTCTACGGGTTCGGCGGCTAAACAACTACCCCTTTATTCGAACACAAAACAAAGGCTCTTCTAAGAGCCGCCCACAGCCTCACAGAGAGAGCTGTGACTCGGGACTGAGAGTAGATGCAGATTGTAATGTGCTTTATGAAACGAGTTATTCGACCACTGAACACAAGAGTGTTTGGCTTGATCACTGCGGTCATTAGAAATGCAAATAACATCGGCAGCCGACAGTAAAAGATCACACACAAGGCGATGTCAGTTTCCCTTTAACCTTTATACCTCATGATTACTGCAGCAACAGGAGGATCGACTCAAAACCGTTCTCTGGGTAACCGTCGCTTATTTCCAGTCACGAGCAGAGCTGAATTCCGTCTGCACCGGGATCCGATCTGGAAATCCGTGCCGCATATCCGACATAAACTGAATTTATTCAGAAATATCAATAAAATACCGTCCTCGGTTCCCGACTGCTGTGAAATTGGCGGCAATTTAAAATTCAATCCGCAACCAATGATACTGCAGTCCGTGCTCTCTGGTTGGCTGAGCTTCCCCCACCCCACCCGCCGGTCACAAATCTCTATCCCCCCCCCCCGGCCTCAGACCTTCTGAAACCGCCGCCTGATGCTGACAGACCTGCAGCCACTCGCAGGCATGGGACACCGTGAGTGACATCTGTGCTCCAGCCATTCAGAGGCTGTGGGCCGGCGCTTCACCAACGCTTTAAAAGCCGGTCCCAGATCCGGCTCCGTCATTTCAGTGCCTGTGTTTCACGCTGTGCTCCGACTGTTGAAGGAGAGTCGGCCTTTTGGCTAAGATCAAGTGTAGTATCTGTTCTTGCACAACCCTAATGTTCTTATAAGAACAGTATAAGAGCAGTATCTGTATTGAGGCGTGGATCATTGACGAGGAGCGGAGGTCAGGAGCACGAGTCTGGTTTAGGGGTGGATCCATGCTGGTTGGGTAACCAACCTAACACCCTTATCCAGGTGGGATGGCAGCAGCAGCAAGTGGAGCTGGAGGGCAGTGTATCCGGAATACCCTGCGAGTATCGGTGAAGGACCTCAGGGAGGGGACCCCTTTCTCAAGGGACCTCTTCATCAAGAAGGTGCTGCTGGAGGCCTGTGGATTCAAGGCCGGGGACATCTTCTGCCTCCAGGACTTCCCAGGTAACGGATATTTTGACGTTACCTTCCAAAACCCGTCGGGATGGCAGAAGATGCTGCAGGACTTCCGGGAGAAGGGGGATGAAGCCCCGCTGTCGCTCCTGAAGGTGCAGCCGCTCGTCACCCTCGCCACCCAGAGGGAACGGATGGTCACGGTGCACATGTTCAACCCACATGTGCCCGTCGTGGATGTCCTCACCTTCCTCGCACGGTATGTCGAAGGGGCAGGGAACTGTGTGGGCATAAAGGACTTGTTCGGGATCTGGACGAGCAAGAGGCAAGTGAAGGTGAAGCTGAGGGTGGACGGGAAGGGATTCATCATCCACCCTCCCTCGGTGTTCGCCATCAGAGGGAACCGGGGCTACATGACTTACGCGGGGCAGCCCAGGGTGTGCAGGAAATGCAACAAACCTGGGCACGTGGCGGCAGAATGCAGGACAGTCGTCTGCAGAAACTGCAAACTAGAAGGCCACGAGACAAGGGAATGTAAAGAAAGTAAGAGCTGCAACCTGTGTGGGGAGGGAGGCCACCTTTACAGGGCCTGCCCTAAAAGAGCAAGCACTTATGCACAGGCGAAAAGAGGGGCCGCTGCCAGCACCCCCAGGGTGGTCGAGACGTCTCCTACCACGGCAAAAGCCCAAATAGGAAAGGAGAGCAGGGGCGATGACAGCGTGACCACCTCGAGCCCCCAACCGCCCGACAGAGCCCCCCAGCCCCCTGCCCCCGAGGGCGAGTCGATGGAAGAGGGGGAACAGGAAGAGGAGGATTGGAAGTTGGTACAGTCGAGGAAAACCCTGAAGGCTCTGCGCACAGAGAAAAAGCCGGAGGGAGCAAGCAAGCCCCAAAAAAGAGTCCTCTCCCAGGACGAGGCCAGCAACCTCTCCTCGTCGGAGGATGAGGCGACCGGGAGGAGCCGACAACGGAGGCAGAGGAAGAAAACGGGGGAGGAGGAAGGTAAGAGGAAGAACATGTCTGTTGTCCCCCAGCCCCAGGAGACTGGGAGCAGTGCCAACGGGCCCCAGGAGACTGGGAGCAGTGCCAACGGCCCCCAGCCCCAGGAGACTGGGAGCAGTGCAGCGGCCAATGGGCCCCAGCTCCGGGAAACCGGGAGCGGCACAACGGCCAATGGGCCCCAGCTCCGGGAGACCGGGAGCAGTGCGGTGGCCAATGGGCCCCAGCCCCAGGAAACTGGGAGCAGTGCAGTGGCCAACGGGCCCCAGCTCCGGGAGACCGGGAGCAGTGCAGTGGCCAATGGGCCCCAGCTCCGGGAGACCGGGAGCAACGCAGTGGCCACGCCAGAAAATTCACCCTGGGCTGAGGAAGCCACCAGCCAGTACCAGTACCTTGCCACAAAAATGTGCTGGAACTCAGCCAGATGATGTGCATGCGGGAGGAGAAGGACGGCCTGGAACTCTAAAGGACAATGGAGCTGAAACTGGCATCCTTAAACGTGCGCAGTGTGAAGACGTACAGGTATGTAGGTTAATTGGCTGGGTAAATGTAAAAATTGTCCCTAGTGGGTGTAGGATAGTGTTAATGTGCAGGGATCGCTGGGTGGCACGGACTTGGTGGGCCGAAAAGGCCTGTTTCCGGCTGTATATATATGATATGATATGATAAGAACACTGCGCGATGTGTCAACGCCTTGCAGTACCTGGCCAAGGTAAAGGCGGATGTGACTTTTCTACAAGAGTGCGGGCTGCCACACCTTCGCTGCTATCGGAGGTGGTCGCGATGGTGGCCCCACGGACTGTCGGTATGGTCGGGGGGCAATGATTGTCGTGTGTCCGGTCTGGGGATCTTGCTGCGGGGAGGGGGCTTCACCATCACTGAGGTAAGGGAGGTGGTGGGGGGGCGTCTCTTGGTGGTGGATGTTATGTACCGTGGTTCTCCGCTCCGGCTGATTAATGTGTATGCACCACCCAGGCGGAGCGAGCGGTTGGCCGTCCTCCAGCAGCTCCCACCGCTGCTGGCCACGTCTAGACCGCTCGTTCTGGCCGGTGACTTCAACTGCATCATCGATGCGGCTGGACGATCCGGCAGTGCCAACCACAGACTGGATGGCACCTCCAAACTCCTGGTGGAGACGGTCAAAGATGCAAAGCTGCGCGACGCCTTCAGTGACCCTGCAGGCGGGGCCCAGCCACGGTTCACCTGGTCAGGACCGAACGGTTCAGCCTAGTCCCGGATAGACTTCCTCTTCACATCGAGGGCCGTGACGGTCAGACACACCGACCTCGCGCCGGTGTTCTTCTCTGACCACTGCCTCCTTCAGGCCACCTGTCACCTACAGGAGGACCGGAAGGCGGGCAGAGGGACGTGGAAGTTAAATGTGGAGCTGTTGACCCCGGAGAACGTTAAGGAGCTAAAGAGGGACTACGCACGTTGGAGAAATGTGAGGCCCCTCTTTGACTCCCCAACACTCTGGTGGGAGGCAACAAAGGAGAACATCAAGAAGTTCTTCGTCTCCAAAGGTGTTCAGAGAGCAAGACAGGGTAAGAGGGAATTGTGTCAACTCCAGACAGATTTGCAGCAACTGCTCCTTCTGCAGAGGAGAGGGGTGGATGTGAGCGAGGAACTGAGAGAGTTGAAGGGCCGGCAAGCTCGGCTCTTTACCTCTGAATCCTCCAAGATCATCTTCCGGTCCAGGGTCCGCCATGTTGAGCAGGATGAGACGTGCTCACGTTTCTTCTTCCATAAGGTTCACAGGGGGAGCTCTGTGATCAAAAGCCTTAGGGAGGAGGACGGCTCGGTAACATCCTCGCAGACAGACATGCTAAAGATCTGCAGATCCTTTTATAAGGATCTGTACGATAAAAAGACCACAGACAGCACCGCCTCCCAAAACTTCCTGTCCTCCATCACGGAAGTCTTGGACGACAGCAAGCGGGAGAGTCTGGACCAACCACTGACCCTGGAGGAGCTGACTGGCTCCATCCATTCCTTTGACTCGAGTAAAACTCCCGGAGGCGATGGCTTACCGGCAGAGTTGTACTCGGCTCTGTGGGACTGGGTGGGCCCGGACCTGCTGGAAGTGTACAACGACATACTTCTAGCCGGCAGCATGTCAGACTCTATGAGGAAGGGCAGCATCACCCTGATCTACAAGCAGAAGGGGGAGATGAATGACATAAGGAATTGGAGACCCATCACATTGTTAAATGTAGACTACAAGATCCTGTCTAAGGCCATCGCCAACCGGGTCAAGTCTGCTCTGGGACAGGTGATCCACCCGGACCAAACCTGTGATGTACCTGGCAGGAAAATCTCAGACAGCCTGGTGCTGCTGAGAGACACCATTGCCTACGTGCAGGACAGACGGGTGGATGCCTGCCTGGTCAGCTTGGACCAGGAGAAGGCCTTCGACAGGATATCGCACACGTACATGAGAGACGTGCTCTCCAAAATGGGCTTTGGGGAGGGAATCAGGAAGTGGATACAACTGCTCTACACCGATATCTGTAGTGCAGTCCAAATTAATGGGTGGGAATCAGACAGCTTCCCCGTCAGATCTGGAGTCAGGCAGGGTTGCCCTCTCTCCCCTGTCTTGTTCGTCTGTTGCATTGAACCCTTTGCCGAATCCATCAGGAAGGATGCGAGCATAAGAGGAGTGACATTGCCAGGCAGTGGGGGCACTCAGATTAAGGCCTCCCTGTACATGGACGATGTCGCCGTCTTCTGCTCGGATCCAGGGTCGGTCCGCAGACTGATCAGCGTCTGCGACCAGTTTGAGTTGGCCACGGGGGCCAGGGTAAACTGCAGGAAGAGCGAGGCCATGCTCTTTGGCAACTGGCTCGACCGATCTTCCATCCCCTTCACCATCAAGCCTGACTTCCTGAAGGTGCTGGGGATCTGGTTCGTGAAGGCTGAGGCATGTAACAAAAATTGGCTGGAGCGGATAGCCAAGGTGGGGAAGAAGCTGGAGCTGTGGAAGCAGCGCTCCCTCTCCATCACGGGGAAAAACCTGGTCATCAGGTGTGAGGTGCTCTCGGGGCTGCTGTACTTGGAGCAAGTGTGGCACGTCCCTCCCTCCCACGCCAAGGGGATCACCCGGGCCGTCTTCCGCTTCATCTGGGGGTCGGCGATGGACCGGGTGCGACGAGCCACAATGCACAAGTCGGCAGACAACGGGGGTAAAAGCGTGCCCAACGTCGCCCTCATTCTGATGGCCACCTTCGTGTGTGGCTGCATCAGGCGGAGCATAGAGCCAAGGCACGTGGGCACCAAATGCCACTACCTGCTGAGGTTCTACCTGTCCCCGGTGTTGCGAAGGATGGGCCTGGCGCAGATGCCACGCAATGTGCCAGTCAGCTGGACATTGCCGAACTATCTGTCGTTTGTGGAAAGGTTCTTCCGGAGCAACACCTTTGACCACAAGTCCATCGGGCTGTGGTCAGCACGGAACGTCCTGCAGGCACTGCAGGGGAATGACTCCATGGATCCTGTGGCGTGGTTCCCAGAGCAGACTGCCCAGCTTGTCTGGCAAAATGCCTCATCGCCAGAACTCACCAACAAGCACCAAGACCTGGCTTGGCTGGCGGTGAGGGGAGCCCCCCCAGTCAGATCCTTCCTGCACCGCCGGAACCTCACTACCAGCGCACGCTGCCCTCGGGACGGCTGCTACGGAGAGGAGACGGTGGCCCACCTCTTCAAATAGTGTGGATTTGCCAAGAGAGTCTGGAGAGGTCTGCAGGGGTCCCTGTCACGATTCATTCCGAGCAGCTCCGTCACAGAGGACTCTGTGCTCTACGGACTGTTCCCAGGGACGCATTCCGAGACTAACATCGAGTCCTGCTGGAAGGTCATCAACTCGGTGAAAGACGCTTTTTGGTCTGCCCGATCCTTGTTGACCTCCCAGCGGAGCGAGCTGTCCGTCAAGGAATGTTGCCGACTGGCCCACTGCAGACTGCAGGAGTACGTGCTGAGGGACGCACTGAAGCTTGGTGCAGCCAACGCTAAGGCCCTGTGGGGGAGGACCACAGTCTAGGGTCCTACCGCTGCTGGACATGGGGGGCAGGGTGTGGTGGAGAGAGACACACCTCCAAATAAGGGATACTGGGTAAATGTCTAAATGTAAGTAAATGTTTAAGTGAATGTCTGTACCAAATGTAACCTCCGGAAATGTCGGATGGGCTTGTTTAAGAATATGTTTTGTGAATGATATTTATTATTTGAATAAATTATTTTTTGATATTAAAAAAAATAAAAAATAAAAATAAAAATAAAGAATGGCCCAGACCAAGCAGACAGCGCGCAAATCGACCGGAGGGAAAGCTCCTCGCAAACAGCTGGCGACCAAAGCGGCGCGGAAGAGCGCTCCAGCCACGGGCGGAGTGAAGAAGCCTCATCGCTACAGGCCCGGCACCGTGGCTCTGAGGGAAATCCACCGAGCTGCTCATCCGCAAACTGCCCTTCCAGCGCCTGGTGCGGGAGATCGCTCAGGACTTCAAGCCAGACCTGCGCTTCCAGAGCTCGGCCGTCATGGCCCTGCAGGAGGCCAGCGAGGCTTACCTGGTGGGGCTCTTTGAGGACACCAACCTGTGCGCCATCCACGCCAAGCGAGTCACCATCATGCCCAATGACATCCAGCTGGCCCGCCGCATCCGCGGGGAGCGCGCCTGAACTCCACCAAGGACAACAAACGGCTCTTTTAAGAGCCACTAACCCGGCAGAAGAAAGTGCTGCGCCTTTGTCTTAATGTAATGTTTATCCCCACTCTGACAACAGAGGAGACCTAGGACAGAAAGGTCATCATGGCAACAGGAAAGAGTATGGGTTTGTTTAGCAACCAGGTGGACAGCAAAGGTGTTCAGCGACACAATCACCCAGTCCAATGTAATGGAGATAGACTTCGGGGATAGGGCCAGAGTACAGCTGGAACATGGATTGTTCGACGTCCCCTACAAAGAGGCAGGCATGGCTGGGGCCCATGCGGGTGCCCATAACTATGCCTTTGCCTTGGAGGAAGTGGGAAGAGTCAAAGGAGAAGTTGTTAAGGGTGAGGACCAGCTCCGTGAGGCAGAGGGTATTAGATGTTTCTGCAGTTCAGGAAGAAACGGAGGGCTTTAAGGCCTTTCTTGTGGGGGATGGAGGTGTAGAGTGACTGAACATGCATAGTGAAGTTGAGGGAGTGGGGGCTAGGAAATTGGAAGTCATTAAAGAGAAGAAGGGCGTGTGAGATATCTTGGACATTGGTCAGGAGAGATTGGACCTGGGAGGATAGGATGGAGTCGAGATATGTGGAAAATATTTCAGTGGGACAGGAGCAGGCAGAAACAATGTGTCAGCCAGGGCAGTTGTGATGATAGATTTTGGGGAGAAGGTAAAACCAGGCTGAGCGGGGGTGGGAAACAATGAGGTTGGAGACTGGAAGGCAGACAGCCAGAAGTGATAAAATTAGAAATGGTCTGTGAAATTATGACCTGGTGTGTGGGATCATGGTCCAGGGGTGGGTAGGAAGAGGGGTCCTAGAGCTGGCACTTAATATGTTGTTTTCTAGAATAGATAATGGGATGCCTGCTTTCAAAACAACAGACTGCAGTCACTAAAAGTCAGTCACTTCACAATTAAAACAACAACAGCAACAAACACAAACATCTTGTTCACGTTAATCCACTCTGAAGGGATAGATCACCAAGAGAAGTGTATGAAGATAGAAACAAACTAACGAGGAAGGAGAGGATGAAGTTTCCGTTTCAATGGAATGGGTAAGAATGCAGAGCAACACAATAGACAATAGTTGGCAATGTCAAGTCAAGTCAATTTTATTTATATAGCACATTTAAAAACAACCCACGTTGACCAAAGTGCTGTACATATGATTAGGTACTAAGGAAAAAATGAAACATACAGTAGCACACAAACATAACAGCACATACAAAACAGTTCACAGCACCTCCTCAATGGGCCTTAAACGCTAGGGAGTAGAAATAGGTTTTGAGCCTGGACTTAAAGGAGTCGATGGAGGGGGCAGTTCTGATGGGGAGAGGGATGCTGTTCCACAGTCTAGGAGCTGCAACCGCAAATGTACTGTCAGGGCACAGACCTTTACATCAGCAGGCATTGTATTCTCAGGGTGTAGACCCATAACATACACTCATTCTCGTTGCTCCCCCTCTGTGTTTAGCAACATGCTCTCTCGTTGCTCCCCCTCTGTGTTTAGCAACATACACAGCACTGCATGTCAGGGCCACAGAGATTGGGTTAACATATGATGAGCTTTTGATGGCTCTGGTCCTGTACTTGCTGGAGTAGAGAAGGATGAGGGGGACCTCAATGAAACTTACAGAATAGTGAAGATATTGACGAGCAAGTTTGCAGATGATGCAGAAGTGGGTGGATTTGCAGATTGTGAAGATGATTGTCAAATATTGCAGCAGGATCTTGATCGTTTGGCCAGATGGGCTGATGAATGGCTGATAGAGTTTAATACAGATAAATGTGAGGTGTTGTATTTTGGGAAGTCTAACATGAGCAGGACCCACTGTGATTGGTAGGGCACTGGGTAGTGTTGTAGAACAGAGGGATCTAGTCGTGCAGGTGCATGGTTTCTTGAAGGTGGAGTTGCAGGTGGATCGGGTGGTAAAAAAAGGCTTTTTGCACATTGGCCTTCATCAGCCAGAGTATTGAGTATAGAAGTTGGGAGGTCATGTTGCAGTTGTATAAGTCATTGGTGAGGCCAGATTTAGATTATTGTGTTCAGTTCTGGGCACCGTGTTATAGGAAAGATGTTGTCAAGCTGGAAAGGGTGTAGAGAAGATTTACGTGGATGTTGCCAGGACTAGAGGTTCTGAGCTATAGGCAGAGGTTGAGTAGGCTGGTACTCTATTCCTTGGAGCGCAGGAGCATGAGGGATGATCTTATAGAGGTGTAGGAAAATAACTGCAAATGCTGGTACAAATCGAAGGTATCACAAAGTGCTGGAGTAACTCAGCAGGTCAGTCAGCATCCAGGAGAGAGGGAATGGGTGACGTTTCGGGTCAAGACCCTTCGTCAGACTGGTGTGTAAGACTTATAGAGGTGTGCAAGATCATGAGACGAATAGATCGGGTCTCTTGCTCAGAGTAGATGAATCACGGTCCAGAGGACATAGGTTTAAGATGAAGGGGAAAAGATTTAATAGGAATCTGAAGGGTAACTTTTTCACCCAAGGGTGGTAGATGTATGAAACAAGCTGCCAGAGGAGGTAGTTGAGGCAGGGACTATCCCAACATTTAAGAAACAGTTAGACAGGTACATGGATAGGACAGATTTGGAGGGATATGGACCAAATGTTGGCCGGTGGTTCGTGTAGCTGGGACATATTGGCCGGTGTGGGAAAGTTGGGCCGAAGGGCACTGTTTCCACACTGTATCACTCGATGACTATGAAAGGCCTGGATAGAGTGGATGTGGAGAGGATGGTTGCACTCGTCGGAAAGTCTAGGACTGGAAGCCACAACTTTAGAAAAAAAGGCTTTTAAAAAGGAGATGAGGAGGAATTTCTTTAGACAGGGTGCAGTGAATCTGTGGAATTCATTGACACAAAAGGCTGCAGAAGCCGTCAATTATTACTTTTAAAGCAAAAATTGACAGATTCTTGATCAGCACGGATGTCAGGGGTTATGGGAATAAGGTAGGAGAATGGGGTTGAGAGGGAAAGAAAGATCAGCCACGATTGAATGGTGGAGTAGCCTTGATTGGCCAAATGGTCTAATTCTGCTCCCATAATTTATGAACTTATGACTACATGCAACACAGGACAGTAATTAGTGACACAAACCCCAACAACCCAGCACTGCCTGTGGGGCCACAGATTCCCAGCACCAACTGCACTGCTGGACAGATAATGACAGTAACACAACACTGTGAAGCCACAGCCCAGACCATACCTAGCCCAGTGAGAACAGAGAGCTTTGCACCAACCACAGCAACACTGGAAGGACACAGACTCGTACAAACCAGCTCTGGACTGCAGAGACTGCCCAGTACAGTTCCAGCACTGACAGCAGGGCGATGGACACGGAAAAAACAACCACAGTCCTGCAGGGACACAGACTGGTGCAACCTCAGCACGGGAGGGGGAGGTGAATCTCTGGAACTTTGACACAAATGGGTTGTGGAGACTGGATCACTGGAGATATTTGAAGAGAGGGGGGGATACATTGTTGTGGAAGTTCAGTACTAACGTAATGTGGAATTCATTGAGTCATAGGGCCAAACAGCACGGAAACAAGCCTGTCACCCACCCCAGCTTGCTCATGTACGTTATTCCCACTCGACAATATTTAACCCAGATCCCTCAAAATGTTTCTTACCCATGTATCTGTCCGAAAGTCTTTCAAAATGTTATAGTTTCTGCCTCATCTACCTCCTCCAGCAGCTCTTTCCAAAGACCCACCATCCTCTTGTGAAAAAGTTACTACTCAGATTCCTATTCTTTTCCTTCTCACTTGAAAGCTATGACCTCTGGTTCTTGATTCCTCTGCTCTGGGTGAAAGAATGAGCACAGAAGAGGAGTTGAGGCCTGGGACACATCAGCCATGATCACAGTGAAGGGATGGCAGGCCAGATGGCCAACTCCCACTCCTTGCTTTTGTGGTAATGAACGGACACAGGCCTTTACAACACAGTGCGCCACATTGTGATGACACAGACCTTTACTTTAGTTTAGTTTTGTTTATTGTCACATGTAAAGAGGTACATTGAAAAGCTTTTGTTGCATGTTAAGTGTTGCATGTTGCAACGTGGAGCATTGCACTGTGATGACACAGGCTTTTACAACACAGAGCGCCACACTGTGAGGACATAGGCGTTTACAACCCGGGGCATTGCACTGTGAGGGCACAGGCCCTTAAAACACAAACCATTGCACTGGAGGACACAGGGCTTTGCAGATCTCAGCAAAGTGTAGATATAAATGGCATCATCAGACAACTATAAACTGAGGACAAAGGCTGATGCGATTAAGATCACATAAGTGTGAAAGGATAAGGAGTGAGACTTTTGAAGTGCAGGAGATAGTCCATAGATAGTCTGAGTTTGATGGGGGAGTGCTGGACCTAATCCTAAGGAATGAAGTTGGGCAAGCAGATGCAGTCCTGGGAACCGTGAATTTTGAGGGATATTGAGGGATTGATTAAAACAAGAGTTAAGTGTCAAAAGTGTTTTATTGTCATATGTCCCAGATAGAACAATGAAATTCATAAGTGCTGCAGCACAACACAATATGTAAACATAGTACACCGTAAATAATATGATAAACGAGAGAGAAAAGAAAGAAAAAATAATAATAATAAAGGGAAGTGCATGGTAGATTTAAGAGGATTAGCGACTGGGGAGATCCTTTAAGGTTACATAGAGGGTGGGGTTCTCTAGCATGAATTTAGGAGAGCAAACTGTCTTGAAATATTAGTGGCAGCTCAGCTTAGGGAAAACCTCACAGAGCCCGAGATATTTTGAAAACAAGAGGGTTGACAAAGAGTGAAGATGTGAGGTACCAAAGTGGCAACCAATGCGGAGGGGCAAAGGGTTTGGGCAAAGTAATAGATTAATGGTTAATTTCATGTCATGGGAGCAGAATTAGGCTATTCAGCCCACCAAGTCTGTTCAGCGATTCAATCATTGCTGATCCATCTTTCTCTCTCAAATCTCTTCTCCTGCCTGGGCAGGAGGCACTAAAGCCTGAGGTTTCACACCACCAGGTTCAGGAACAGTTGCTTTCATACAACTCTCAGGTTCTTGAACAAATCTACACAATCCTAATCGTACCTCGAGAATGGAACACTATGGCACAACTCTTGCACTGTTATAGACTTTTGTTGTTGTACTTTGTTTTGGTTTTGCAGTCATCTTTCTTTAAGAATTTTATTTATTTTAATGTACAATTTATATGTATTTTGTTTTGTGCATTTATCTAAGCCTACATGTCTTTGATGCTGCTTTAAGCAAGATTTTTTTATTGTTCCAACAGCTGATTGTACTCGTGCATGTGACAATAAACTCAAATTGAACTCTATTACGCATGTCCTGCACTGGTTCAACTTCTTGTCTTATGTGGATTTATCTCCGTTATCTTATCTGAGTTAAACTTCATATCATATCATATCATATATCTACAGCCGGAAACAGGCCTTTTCGGCCCTCCAAGTCCGTGCCGCCCAGTGATCCCCGTACATTAACACTATCCTACACCCACTAGGGACAATTTTTACATTTACCCAACCAATTAACCTACATACCTGTACGTCTTTGGAGTGTGGGAGGAAACCGAAGATCTCGGAGAAAACCCACGCAGGTCACGGGGAGAACGTACAAACTCCTTACAGTGCAGCACCCGTAGTCAGGATCGAACCTGTGTCTCCGGCGCTGCATTCGCTGTAAAGCAGCAACTCTACCACTGCGCTACCGTGCCGCCCTTCATCTGCTATTCCCTTGGCTGCTTTCCCAGTTGATATATATTCAGTTGTAAACTTGTAAGATAACCTTATTCATCACCGATCCCTGCACAGACCACTGTAGTCGCAACAGAGATAGACAGCCCCTAGTCCTTAAATTTCACCCCATCAGCCAAACCTGTCCCAAAGGTAGGAAAAGGGGAAGTACAAAAAGATCTGTGTGTCCTTGTTCATCAGTCACTGAAAGTAAGCATGCAGGTACAGCAGGCAGCGAAGAAAGCTAATGGCAAGTCGGCTTTCATGAGGAGTTGAGTATAGAAGCAAAGAGGTCCTTCTGCAGTTGTACAGGGCCCTAGTGATACCACACCTGGAGTACTGTGTGCAGTTTTGGTCTCCAAATTTGCGGAAGGACATTCCGGCTATTCAGGGAGTGCAGCATAGGTTCACTAGATTAATTCCCGGAACGGCGGGACTGTCGTATGTTGAAAGACTGGAGCGACTGGGCTTGTATACACTGGAATTTCGAAGGATGAGAGGGGATCTTATTGAAACATATAAAATTATTAAGGGATTGGACACGCTCGAGGCAGGAAACATGTTCCCAATGTTGGGGAAGTCCAGAACCAGCGGCCACAGTTTAAGAATAAGGGGTAGGCCATTTAGAATGGAGATGATGAAAAACCTTTTCACTCAGAGAATTGTAAATCTGTGTAATTCTCTGCCTCAGAAGGCAGTGGAGGCCAATTCTCTGGATGCTTTCAAGAGAGAGTTAGATAGAGCTCTTAATTATATCGGAGTCAGGGGGTATGGGGAGAGGGCAGGAACGGGGTACTGATTGTGGATGATCAGCTATGATCACATTGAATGGAAGTGTTGGCTCGAAGGGCCGAATGGCCTACTCCTGCAGCTATTGTCTATTATCGCATACAATACATAATGTTCCGACATAATGCTCCATTTCCAACGGGATCCTAACACTAGTCACATCTTCCCACCTCCACCCCTTTCCGCCTTCCACAGAAACCGTTCTCTCCGAAACATCCTGGTTAACTCATCTCTTCCCACCCAAACCACCCCCTCCCCAGGTACCTTCCCTGCAACCACAGGAGATGCAACCTGTCCCAAAACCTCCTTCCTCGACTCTGTCCAGGGATCCCGAAAGTCTTTTCAGGTTAGGCAGAAGATCAATTGCACCACCTCCAAACTCATCTACTGTATCCGTTGTTCAAGATGCGGACTCATATACATCGGTGAGACCAAATGCAGACTGTGCGATCGTTTCGCTGAACACCTTTGCTCAGTCCACCTGAACCTACCTGATCTCCCGGTTGCTAAACAATTTAATTTTCCTTCCCATTCCGACACTGACCTTTCTGTCCCCTCCATTGTCAGAGTGAGGCCAAACACAAATTGCAGGAACAGCATCTCATATTTCACTTGACCAGAGGTATATTGATTTCTCTAATTTCAACTCTCCCTCTCTCTATCCCTCCCTCACCCAAGTCGCACCAGCTTCTTGTTTTCACCCAACAAACAGCTAACAATGGCCTGTTTCCTTTATCATTGTTACTTTTTGCATATGTTTCATCCATTGTTCTTTATGTTTCTACATCAAACTCTAGATCTCTCATTTCCTTTTTCCCAAATCAAAGGTCTCCACACGAAGGTTACCCATTCGTTCTCTCCAGAGACGCTGACGGTCCCGTTGAGTTACTCCAGCTGTTTGTGACACTGAGGCCTCCAATTTGCGAAGCCAAAGAATGTGAGCAAGAAAAGGGGGCCACAGATAGAGGAGAACAAAGATTTCAGAGGGTCACAGGAGTGGAGGAGGTGACAGACTGAGTGAGGGTGTGAGGACCAAGGAGGGATTGGTACACTAGGATGAGAATGCTCAAACTGAGGCAGGGAGTAAGACACTAACACACTCACTGTTCACTGCCCGGCGGGCAGGAAGAGAAGACCCCGATGTCCACAGTGGAGGAGCAGTCAGGCCCACAAGACTCCACCAGTCAGGCCCCAGATCCACACGGGAATGGCAGAGAGCAAGGACCAGCTCGTCTGATACAATCGCCGCCTTCTCCATCTCTCCAAACCAGTCTGCAAACCACAAGAGCATCCGTGAGATCACCTCTCATTCTTCTCAACTCCAGCAAGTACAGACCGACCCCACTTCAGTCCAGTCCTTTACCTCAGGCTCCACCCCCGGGCCCAGGCCCCTCCCCCTCCGTGGGCCTCGCCGCCGACCGGGGGATTGCGAGGGAACGACGTCAGTGACGGCACGCGGCCTCTGTGACGTCATCGCGCAAATGGCTCGCCGAAGAGTTGTCTCGCATCACGTGACAGGGGCGGAAGCAGCCCGGGGGGAGGGGCAGAGTGAGCTGTCTATCAGAGGAGCTGCTGCGGGCAGTCACTTTTCGCAGGAGCGAAACTGATCTGCCAACAGTCATAAAACACAAGGTACATGATATTTGATATTGAGTTGACAGAAACTGAATATATTAATAATTTGTAAAAATAATACTGTCGTCGGTAGGGGTGCCAACTATCTCTCTCCCAAATGCGAGACAAGATGACGTCCAGAGTGTTTGGAGCTAAAATGTCGAAAACCTCGATTGTCTGGACCTCAACTGCCCGGATAAAACAACGTCGGGGCCTGCATCGTCCAGGCTTACATCACCCCCACCCCGGGACTAATACGGAACAAACCAATTTAGCCCAAAATACGGGATGTCCCGGCTAATACGGGACAGTTGGCAACCCTACTGCCAACAGTCATAAAACACTAGATACATGAAACATGAAATTAAAGCGACGAGTGGAAAGGGTTGGGGATGTGCATAGATGTGAAGGTGGGGGGAATGGAGTCAGTCTACCCCACGACAGAAAGGGGAGGAGTTGCACAGTTTGATAGCCACAGGCAAGAGGGATATCCTGCATCATGGTGGAACCAATCTGTTACACATAGTGTGTCATTGAGTAGCATCCTCCCCTCCAAGACCACCTCCTATGAATCCACTTCCGCTCCCAGGGCGGAGCCAGATGAGTTTGTGAATTCTGATGGTGTCCGCGGCCTTTGCCCTGCTGCTCCAGCACACAACAGCGAAGAAGCTTGCACTGGCTAACACCGTTTGGTACAACATCAGGTATTTCAACCCACACCACTCAACAAAGTCTTTGACCACACCTCTGCATTCAGCTTCCCTCCCCTCACTGATGCAGCCCACAATTGCAGAGTCATCCAAAAACTTCTGCAGGTGGCAGGAGTCTGAGCTATATCTGAAGTCCGAGGTGTAGATGTTGAACAGGAAGAGAGAGAGTACCGTCCCCTGTGGGGCCCCCATGTTGCTCACTACCATGTCCGAGACACAGTTCTGTTGCCTGACATTGTGGTCGTCCAGTCAGGTAATTAGTGATCCAGGACTCCAATGGTGCATCCACCCGCATCTTCGTCATTTTGCTGCCTAGCAATGCAGACCGGATGGTGTCAAGCACTGGAGAAGTTAAAAAAAGATGACTCTCACAGTGCTCCCGTCTTCCGGAGACATTTTGGTGTCAAATGTGCAACTGGGGAAGCGAAATAGAAACTGTTTTCTCAAGACAGAAACGTGAACAAAATAAATCGTTTCCAAGGCAGAAGAATGAAAAATATCAGAGAAAATTTAATGAAAGAGATAAAGAGCAAAGTAAGAGGCGAGAGATGCAGCCAGTCAGAATCGTGTAAAGTGTAAGCATTTCTGGTGAGATAAAATAAAATGGAAATTTATTGAGAAAGTCAGCGGTGATTCTGTGCAAAGTGAGTCTGAGGGGCAATGGTGGTAAATTGTTGACAGCAGAGTGAGTGAGAAATACTACCAGGTAAGGAAGGCGAGAATTAGACGGGGCCTGAGTGTTGTATTACACTCAGAACGTGCATGCAAAGTGGAACATGGTGCCTGAGAATGTAGTGGATGCAAGAACACGAACAAGTATCTGGAAGAGCACTTGAAGCGTTGCAGTGTACAAGGTTATGGAGCAAGTGCTGATATACTGGACTGGTACAGGGGGGCTCTTATTCGTCAGTATGGAGGGCCACATGGGCTGTCTCTACTGCACAATCCCATGAGTCTGTCAGAGTCACGACAGAGGATACAATGAACCTTGCAGAAATGGCTGTAAATCAGGAACTGGAAGTTAGGGGAATCCCTGAAAAATTTCAATCAAAATTGTTATCTAGACAGCTGTTGGAGCTGAGGGCAGACAAGACTCTGGGCCATCTTCTCCTCATTCTAGAGTTATTAAAAAAGTTACTGTCACAGGAAAAATTGTCGGATAGAACTGCAGGTTTAAATCGAAGATAGATGTTTCTCGATCCGAAACGTCACCCATTCCTTCTCTCCAGTGATGCTGCCTATCCCGCTGATTTACTTCAGCATTTGGTGTCACAGGAAAATGTCAGCTGCTATTACTAAAGAGATAACATGACACTCGAGTAAAACCCAAATCATTTGGGCAAAGTTAACTAGATGCTGAAAGGGAATCCAGTTTTGACCATTTTGACCAATATATCAGTTCACTGAAAGTGACCATCAGGATGAGGGAAGCTGGGTCCACAAGAGATATTTGGGCTCTCAAGATTCAAGGACGCATAATTGTCACTAAATCAAGTGGACCCGTTGGGCCCAAACCTCTTCTTCATTGGTGCAGCACCCTCTCCTCCCCCTCCCCTCTCCTCCCCACTCCCCCCCCCCCCATCCTCCTCACCTCTGCACCCCCTCCCCCCCACTCTCCCCCCTCCCACCCTCACTCCCTCCTCCCCCTCCCTCCCCCAACCCCCCTTCCTCCTCTTTCCTCCCCTCGCTGCCCCTCAACCCCCTCCCCCCTTCTCCTCCCACCCGCTCAACCCCTCCTTGCCCCCTCTCTCCCTCGGAGATAGATTTAAACTTTAAAAATGTGAATAACTTTAAAAATATAACACCTATTTCAATTAAACTTCTTCCACTAGCACCAGATGGTGAGTAAGGGAGTCCTAAAATTGCTGCGCTATCGTGTACCGTTTTGGCTGTAGTTCAGGGACAAACAAACAAACGAGAATTTTAGTATATAGATATGTACCCGCAATAGAACAATGACATGCACACTTGCTGCAGCTTCAAATGTCATTTAACACAGGAGCACACAGATCATAATTAACAATTAAACATACATTAAATTTGTAACCACATTACTTGGTAACCAAAATTGTGCAACAACTGAAATCCATAATGCAGCTAAAAACATGGTGCACAGCAGATCATAGCTGAGGTTAGTATTGTGTCATGTTCAAAAGCACGATAATTACTGGGAAGGAGCTGTTCTTGAACCTGATGACCATGATTTTCAGACTTCTGTACCTTCTTTCTGATGGTAGGAGTGAATTGTGAGCACAGCCAGGGTGGAGTGGTTTTATTATATTAGCTGCCTTTAAAGCAGTGCTTTCTCTGGATCCCTCTGATGGTGGAGAGGTCAGCACATGTGAATGACCTGGTAGTGTCTACCTCCCTCTGTAGTCTCCTTCGTACATGGGCCTTTGAGTTGCCAAACCAGACCGTGATGCAACAGCACGCTTCTGTACACCTGTAAAAGTTCAATAAAGTATTTGTCAAGAAACTGAATTGCTCAATATTTTTAGAAAACAGCATCTGCAGTTCCTCCCGAGCCATATTATACTGATGTGTTCTAAGCTACACTACCCGCCTTTCCACCTATTTCCGTATCATCCACAAACTTGGCCACAAAGCCCTTAATCTCCACTGCCTGTACATGATCCATACCTCTCTATTCCCTGCACATTGTTATGCCTATCTAAAAGCCTCTTGTACACCACTATTGTATCTGCCTCCATCACCTCCCCAGACAATGCGATCAAGGCCCCCACCACTCTGTGTAAAAACACTTGCCCCGCATATCTCCTTTATACTTCCCCCCTCTCAACTTACAGCTATTCCCACGAGTACTGTTCATTTGCAACCTGGGAAAAAAGTTTTGACTGTCGACTTTATCTATGCCTCTAAACATGGGACATGTTTGCAGACATCACAGTTCTCGTCCCTGAATTCCCCAGTTTATGTGACGGATCAGCGCATATTCCTGTTCTCATTCTGTTGCAGATTCCCAGAGCAAACTCGGACACATCCCAACACGACAATGCGATCAATTCACACCGGTGTGAATTGTTAATCTCCTCATCGCCAGCTGTCTTTCTATGTTTCGCCCGTGGAATCTCTCCCCTCGCTCCCCCTTCATTCCGACATAGACTTCTGCACTGAGAGATGTAGCATAGACAGCGCAGAAACAGGCCTTTCGGTCCCAAATATCCATACCGACCATCAGGTATCCATCCGTACTGAACGAGTTTAACAGTACCGACTCTATCTTCAATGCATTGGTGATTCAAGGGCTAGAGATACATAAACACTGTGAGAATCCCCACCACCCACACATGGGGTCGGATCCAGATTTCAACTTCCGTGGACGCGACGTGGGGATGGAATGACCTTCCGAAGCCCCTCATTAGTAGGTTTGTTGCAGACTCGGCTCCCTGGACAATAAACCCAATCTTTATAGTCTCGCCTCTTGACCGATCCGCGCCACCTCGGGCAACATGTTGGTGCATCCCCTGCACCCTCCCCTTTGCACTCTGAGACCCATTCATTCCCTCTGCTCCTCGGGAATATCCCCACTGTTATCCGCGCGGCTGTCATTGGTTTATCATTGTTTTAACCATCTTTACCGGTTTTATTTGTGGATCTGAAAGAAATGTGGGTTCCGTTGGCAAATGCGTAATGGAAAATAAAAGCCGAGTTAAATAGCGGAGGGTAGTTTCGATCTATCGACCTCTGGGTTATGGGCCCAGCACGCTCCCGCTGCGCCACTCTGCTAGTCAGTCTCACGTAAACGAGTGCGTTATGTTGTTCTGTTGTGAACGTTGCATCTTCCCTTGTTTTCTTTTGTCGTTTACTCTCCCGACATCATATGTTTCCCCTTGCTAGCCTTGTCTTTTTTTCCTGACCTAGTTCCCTTCTACTGTATTCATCCGCAACTAAGACAATTCATTCCCTTCGCAGATGCTGCAGGGCCTGCTGAATTTCTCCAAGTCACGGCGGTGTGCGGCTTGGGCGCAGGTGCTGAGCGCGATGCCTCGCACGTGCACTGTCCTTGATGTTGTTAATGGCTGTGGTCGCAGGTTTGGGAGATGTTATTCCAGTGGTCCTGGACAGGAACTGCCATGTTTATAATAGGCAATACACACTGATACACACTGCAGCACCTCATGCTAATGGTGGGCGGTGAATATATTGTGAACTTGATTGGATGCGAATCAAGGGAGCAGCTTTCTCCTGGATGGAGTTCAAATTTCAAATTTTATGGAGGAGCGTTTTATGCAAATTAGGAGTGTTTTACTTAAGATCATGAAAATGCCTTGTGATAGGAATGTGTCGGAAAGAACTGATGATGCTGGTTTAAATCGAAGGCAGAACTGATGATGCGGGAGTAACTCAGCGGGTTAGGCAGCATCTCTGGAGAGAAAGAATGGGTGACGTTTCGGGTCGAGACCCTTCTTCGGACTGATGTCAGGAGAGTGGGCGGGACAGAGATAGAATGTAGTCGGAGACAGTAGGAATGGTGGGAGAACTGGGAATGGGGAGGTTATGGAAAGACAGGGAAAGCAAGGGGTATTTGAAGTTACAGATGTCAATGTTCATACTGCTGGGGTGTAAGCTACCCAAGTGAAATATGAAGTGCTGTTCCTCCAATTTGCGCTGGCAATGGTTTTGCTTCTCTCGGAGCAACAGTGAAAATGAGCGTCACTCCGTTCCGTACTTGTCCTGATGGAATCATTTGGGCTTCCTTGGACTAGGTAATGCGTTGGAGGTTCAAAGAGTGCCGATGGGGGAAGGAGGAATGGATGGGTTGGAGAAACCGAGCACTTGGAGAACTACTTCCGGAAACAAAGGCGCTGATGATGTACTAACTCCACTTCTTTTTAACAGAATTTTGCGGTGGCCCTTCCTGTGTCCGATGCCATTTCAGTAACCGGACTTTAAACTTGATGCTTTATCGGTAGCTGAAATCCCCGGCAACACTTGCAGCGTGTGACAGTTCGGATGACCAGTACTGTCTGACAGCGGCCCGCATCCCGCTCGTATTTGCCGCTGTTTTGCGTCTCACTCCGCGTTTTAGTTCACTGAGATCTGCAACCGTGTAATTGGCATCCATTCAGCTTAGTAGCGATGGGCTTTCGATAAGGCATTGGATACAGAATCTAATGACAGTCCCCCATTCCTCCTAGGGGGCAGAATCAGAGGGGAGTTCCTGGATTGGGGTGGGTTCAGTCAGAACTGCAGACGACCAGGGCTAAAAACAGTTCAGTGACAGGAGCAAGGTGAATCTACACCCTACCTTTTGTACACGAGGTTCAGCGGCTGATATGGCGTTTTATTTTCCTTTCCGTCTTATTTTGTCATTGAATTTTGAATAAGATGACGGCACCAACCCAATGAGCAACAGCCCGTTTCCCCACTAGGAACGTTTTGAGCCTCATTCCGCACTCGAAGGGAATCTGCGCCACATATATCCGACAGCATAATTATCTCAGCTCCCATCACCTGAACAGCGAAGGTAAGCGACTGCCCAATTCATAATCGCCAAAACTAAACTGCGTGACCCGGTGAGGAATAGGTGAGGCCTCATGAGACCTGAAAGTGAAGTAAAACTGTGAGGAGTAGTCGGCCGTTCAGCACCAGGCGCTGAAGATGCTTACGCTGCGAGCAGGGTTCGAACCTGCGTGGGGAATCCCCATTGGATTTCGAGTCCAACGCCTTAACCACTCGGCCATCGCAGCTCTCTTGATCTCATTTGCTGCACCGCGATTCAGAAAAAATAGCGTTGTGAGAAATCGTAATTGGTATATATGCTGGTCTGGGTTTGAAATGTTGTCTCCTTTGTTGTTTGTACACAAATAAAACGGCAGACGATGGAACGCATCGTTCCAATGACAATTGAATAAATGGTTGATATTGCATTGTTTTCGCACGGTTAGCAAGGAAAACGTGTGGACACTGATTGGTCCCTGCCTTCTGTACCAATTATGAAGAGGTTTCGTACGGCCCAAATTTTGTCTATTCCCAGTTATTCTCCGTCATTAATATGTACAATGGCGCGCAGCCGAGTTGTTCAATTTTCCTTATTTTCTGCTATTGTAACACTTTCATATCTGAAGAAGGGTGACGACCCGAAACGTCACCCATTCCTTCTCTTCAGAGATGCTGCCTGTCCCGCTGAGTTACTCCAGTTATTTGTGTCTATCTTCGGTTTAAACTAGCATCTGCAGTTCAATCTTACACACTTTTATATCTCTCTTCCTTTTGTATCAAATCGGCCCGTAGACGGATTTACCGATTCCACGGTATTTCATCCGCCTGATGGCTATTCAGTCGTTTCGGCAAGTTCCTTCATTGCTCCTTAAATTACTCCATACGCGTGATTGTAAATGATTCGTTTTCCATTACTCCTGAGAAGTCAAAATGCCCAGCCAGTGGAGAAACGACACGTCACTTCACGCGGAACGATGAACGAAACACCAGTCGTTCAGGTGAGCACTGATGAATGCTTAGATTTGAAGCTGTTCTCTCAGACGGTTAATTCACCCGATGCACAAATAGGATATGGCTCATTTGAGTGATATCACGTCACTTCACACAATGGGTAAAAGCATGCGTACGTTTAAATCCATTAATCCTGATAGGTATTATTCCCATGGTGTCACCGTAAACACATCAAACCGCTTTCTATCAGAAACCGACGGCTGGTGTATGATGTCACCGAGATGAGTATAAACGAGGGACCTGTTGCAAATAAAGATCCTCGTGAGGTAACGGAAGTAATTGGAAAATGATACATTAACAATCTTTGCAAAAGGACGCCGGTCTGGACTTATTACTTTCGTCTAAATATAATCGGAATGTGTTCTTTCAACAGAGAGGCAAGCGACCAGCTCTGCCGCTGAGCATCATCTAACAGGGCACGGTGACGTGTTCAGACTAATAATCAGATCAGCATGTCCTCAGTTCTCGGGTGGGGTGGAACAGTCCCACGCTCCTTCGTGACGGATCATTTCTCACTCTGCTGCAGGTCTACATTCACTATACCTCCTCCCTCGATTCTGTCCATAGAACCCGACGGTCCTTTCAGGTTAGGCAAAGGTTCACTTGCACCTCCTTCAAACTCATCTACTTTATCCGTTGTTCAACATGTTCGGCGAGACGAAACGTAGACTGGGCGATCATTGAGCTGAACACCTTGGCTCAGTCCGCCTTTACCTACCTGATCTCCCGGATGCCAAACACTTTAATTCCCCTTCCCATTCTCACACTGACCTTTATACCCTCGGCCTCCTCCCTTGTCAGTGAGGCTAATGGCCAATTGGAAGAAAAGCATCTCATATTTCGATTGGGCAGCTTACAATCCAGTGTTATGAATGTTGATTTCCCTAACTTCATGTAACCCTTGCACTTCCTCTCTCTCCACCTCTCCCCCACTCAAGTCGCACCAGGTTCACGTTCTCGCCCAGCAAACAGCTGACAATGGCCCGTTTCCTTTATCGTCATTACGTTTTTGCATACCTTTCATTAATTTGTTCTATATCTCTCCACATCGCTACCAGTATCTCTCGTTTCCCTTTCCCCTGACTAGTCTGAAGCAGGGTCTAAACCCGAAACGTCACCCATTCCTTCTGTCCAGAGATGCTGCCTCTCCCGCTAAGTTACTCCACCATTTTGTGTCTATCTTCGGGTTAAACTAGCATCTGCAATTCTTTCCTACATTTCCCACTTTCAACGAACTATGTACTTGCACTCCTAGATCCTTCAACACTCCCCAGGGGGCTGCCATTCACTGTGAAGGGCCTGCGCTAGTTTGACTTACCAAAATGCAACAACTCGCACTTTCCCGCATTAAACTCAAATAATAATTCCGTCGCCCACTTGCCTAACTGATCAACATATTGCAGTAATTTTCTGGTAACTTTCCTCGCTAACTAAGATATCACCAAATCGTTTTTTTTTAAACGACAGAGAGCAATGGACTCAGCACCGATTACTGAGCCACATCTCTATTCACGGCCAGTCCGAAATACAACTTTCCACCGTTCACGATCGACTTAACTCCATGAAACCAATTCACAATCCACGAACTGTCTGCTTTTCCTTTCGCTCCAACCTCTTTCAGAGTACCATCCTGTATCATCCGCTCAAGCAGAACTTTCCAGAGAGCATGGTGCCTCGATCGCTCTGTCACTGTTGCTGCTCGAAGCAAATAGATTGTGGAGGTTAAGATGCTTTTAAATACTCATATAAATATCCATATAAATATACCCTTTTGGTCTCAGTTAGATATAGATCCCGTGCAAGAGTAGTTTACCTTGACTCTTTTCCTTCTCTCCTAAACCAGTACCAGTCTCCTTGACAAGGCTGATGTCTTTAGCCACTTTGCCGTTTGAGGTTCCTCCAGCTGCAGCTGCTCACTGACCTAGTGAGGAAACTATGGTTGGGTCTGGACAACCTCAGCACTGCCGGTGAGATGGAGCGCCACATAAATAGGGACAATATTGAGATGGTTACATTTATGGTGCAGGGACAACGTAGATGGGTTACAACCCGGATAAAGAGTTAGCAGAGAGTGCAGGAATCCCCTGTGGCCATTTCCCTCCAAAACATGCATGCTCTTTGGAAACTGTTGGGGATGACCTGTCAGCGAAGAGTAGCATCAGCAGACAGTGGCACCATGCCAGGCCCTGAGACACAACATAGAAGGGCGAAGACCAACAAAGCAATACTGATAGGAGACTTGTTAGGGGGACGGCAGAAGGTTATGTGGCCGCAGACTGGGTGTCTGCACTCCCAGACAGCAGAATAGTGTGTTGCTTTTCTGATGCGAGGGAGTCTCGGTGCGAGTGCAGAACGTTTACGAGGGTCTGGAGGAGCGACTGTAGAACATTCTCACGGGTGAAGAGGAGAAGCAATAAGTCACTATGCACGTCATATGGAGTTAAGCAAAACGTTTGAAAAGCAGAATCTCAATGGCAGTGATCTCCAGAGTATTCCCGAGACACGCGGTATTGGGTGTAATAATAGGAAGATAGGACAGATTATTGTTTTTGTCAGGTGTTGGAGGTGGGAGCAGTGATTCAAATTGTTGGATCATTGGGATATCTTCTGGACCAAAGCTGACCATTACAATAGGGCAGGGTTGCGCCTGAACTAGAGAGTACCAATATTCTTGCTAGTACTACTGAGGCGGCATAAACTAGAGAGGCAGGAGCAAGGGGAGCGAAGTAGATGGTCAGCAAATGCAAGGGGTGATTGTTAGGTGGAGGCAATGATCACTCATTCTCAAACTGGGAGAAATTACGCAATATGGTGAGGTAGATGGGGTGAAGTGTGTTTATTTCAACGCAAATGTGTATCGAGTGTAAAGCAGATGAACGTAGAGCCCGGGTCAATGTTTGAAACTTATCCTTGTCCCACCTTCCCATGCTTGGCCTATATTCATCTAAATCTTTCTAAGCCATGTACCTGCATCAATGCATTTTAAATGTTGACACAGTACCTGCTGCAACTATATCCCCTGGCAGCTCGCTCCAAATACACACCACGCTGTGTGTGAAAAGGTTGTCCCTCAGGTTCCCACTGAATAATTCCCCTCTCACCATGAACCTATATCCTCTGGTTCTCTAATACCCTACTCTGGATGAAATACTCAGTGCATCTACCCTATGTATTCCTCTAATGATTTTATACCCCTCTATCTGATCACCCCTCTTCCTGCTGCTCTCGAAAGTAAAATGCCCGAGGCTGCCCAACCTTTCTGTACAACTCAGACCCTTAAAATCTGGCAACATTCTCGTGAATCTTCTCTGCACTCTTCCCATCGTGACAATATCTTTGAAGACAAACTACGGAAAGATAGTAAAGCAACAGTGTTGGCGTAGTGGCCAAATGTAACTTCCCCAATACTCAACAGACATGCTCAGTACAAAAGACCTGGAAGGGGTAGAATGTATTTATTTTATTTGATGCATCCGAGAATGTTTCCTGAAACAGTGTCTGGATAGTGCAACCCGAGGAGGGATCAGACTGGACCATGTACGGAGAAACAAATATGGCCAGGTGACTGGTGTTTCAGTGGATAATATTGTCCGTACCGTCAGCACATACGTACTTTAAGAGAGTCATGAGTAAGGATAAGTCTGGATCTTGGGGTAACGTATTGGGATAAGCCATTATGAGCAGGAGCTAGCGAGAAACAAAATGAGAGAATATTATTAGGTAAAAGTCCACATGGGAGTCGATAAAAGTCTAGTTATTCAGAATTCAGTTCCAGTATACTCCTGTAAGAAGGGAGGATAAGGAGGCAAGTTAATGGAACCTTAAATGACCAAAGACCATGCAAATTTGATCATAACGTCAAAGGTTGTCTATATAAGGTACAGACAGATGAATTCAGATGGTTAATTTGAGGAGTAGTGAGCAAGCAAGAAAATAAAACAAGTGAGCAGTTAGAAGGGTCAAAATGTCCCGTGAAATGTCACTGACATCGGATAAAAGAAAATCCCAAGGCTTTTTGTGCGGACTTGAACCGCACAAAAGCCGTTGTGTGGTCCGAGCTGAACCTATCATTCTGCACCGTGTTCCTCCGCGTTAGAAATGCGGCACCTGACCATGACGCAATAAGACAGAATACAATGCATCTGTAGAAGTTTTGCCAGAGTGTTCGGAGTCATGTCAGATTGATTTAAACTTCGGAGAAAGCAAAGACGCTGGCGCACCTTTATCGTGATGGTATCTACTTGCTTGGCCCAGAACAGGTGGTGCTCGCGGTGGATGAACGTGAGGGGGGAGGGGAAGACAACGAGGACCCGGCTTGGGGGGGGGGGGGGGGGGGCGCCGTGAGGGATGGTGGGAGAACAAGGGGGACCCGGTGTGGGGGAGGGGGGATCTCTAGTTTAGATTCCTCTGCCCATGGGATAAGTCTGCGTTTGTTTGTTTCTTTGTTCATTTGTTCCGGTGAAGGCGCTGTGCACAGGACAGCCAGCCAACTGTCGCTTGTGTTTGTCTTTTTGTTTTCACTTTTAATTTCAAGTTTTTGTGCACCCTGTGTGTTGTGACTGTCGGCAGACCAATTTCCCTCCGGGGAAGAATAACGTCTTATCGTATCGTATCGTATCGGATGTATAGCATCCAAGATGTTAACGCCAGGAATTTGATGCCATTACCTCCCTTCATCATCGACCCTCAATCTAAATAGATGCTGCTCAATTAGATCACAGTAAAATTGGTGGTTGGTGGCGGACACAGGATGCGGTGGGCCGAAGAGCCTGATTCTGTCTTAAATAACTTTGATTATTTAATCAAACAATGACTTGCAATATAGACCCGCGGTGCCTTTAAGAGGGGAATTTTCTGAACGTTCCCTGAAGACAGAAGCACCTTCACTGGTTGATTGGAGCCAGGCCCATCCACGAGATTCACGCGGGAATACGGGAGGCGGTGGGCGGGGGACTCTGGGCCTGCGGCTGATTGGGTCATTCATTGAGTGGCGGTAAAACAGCGCCGGGTGAAAAAGGAGGAGTCGGCTCTAGCGCATCATTCACCCGGAGACTTGGCGCGTTGAGATGGACGGGTTATGGGCACTTTGCTTGGCTTTTGCTGCAACCTATTCAGCGCAGCCGCCCTCTCTGCATCTCCCGGCCGATAAATGTTGGCTGTCTCCTCAATTCCGCAAAGACTGCGGGTTTGTGGGGATTTCTGGTCGCGAGTGCGTGCAGAGAGGCTGCTGCTTAGATGCAGATAGTGCGCATATTCCGCCGTGTTTCTATTCACTTGACAACCTGCCGGGTGTGTATCTTTCTGGCCACTGTGTTCTGGGGATTCGCCGATCTCTTTAATCCTGATACTCGCGGTTATCAAGGTCAATCACCAGTTCATCGAGACTCCTCTCGTGTGGAGCGGGTTACATTGTTCGCCGCTGAAACGTAGAATTTTGATCGTATTTTAGTCATTCTGTGAGGGTGCTTTCCCGCTGTTTGGTATCAGTCATGTTACCGTGGAGGAGGGAAAGGGAGGGGCTGGGGCTGAGCGCCCCTTTGTTACTACACGCCAGCCCCCACCCCCAAATCAATAGACAGCGGCAGATCAGCCGCATCTGTGCGGGGCAGGGAGCTGGTCACATGGGTTTACATTGGAGAGGGTGTAGATGGGAGCTATGGTTTGTGACCTGTTGTCCCGGGTCTCGACTATACAGTGCATTATCTAACAGCCTTTCATTGCCCATTCCACAGTGTGCACAAAGGACGGGCAGATTCTGGTCGCTATCGCCAAGGATGTGACGCTGCCCCCTGTAAACCTGAGCACGGTGTACGTGAAGAATGGGTCCGGAGCCGACTGCTGTCCCACCGCCGTCTCCGCAGATGTTGTGCTCTTCCAGTTCGCGCTCATCGAGTATGGCACCACGCAGCGGGTAGGTGTTGGGGTGGGGGTCATGACAGTCGCCCGCGCAGGCACTGATGGTCTTTTGTTTCATGTAGATGTACGGAGGGAATGTGGTTTATGAAACGGACGTGTTGGGACAGTTGGAGATCTTGCCTGGAGCTCTGGCCTCGGTGAGCCGGGATAGTCCGTTCAGGTGAGTTTGGGAACGGCTTATACGGCGAGTGGGTGGTGAGGAGACAAGTGTCCGTTCTCTTTCAGGCTCCACGTGCAGTGCAGTTACGAGTGAAGCCAGGAGTCCGAGCTGCAGGTGACGCTCCGTATAGACTCGCTTACTCCGCCACGTCCTGCCAATGAGACCGCCCACCTTCTTCTGGAGCTGCGAATAGCGAGAGGTAGCGAGTGTTCCGTTGCTCAGTATCCAACTGCAGGCTCTCTGCAAATACATACAGGCCGCCCTTTCTCTCTGCAGATGGCAGATACCGGAGATGGTACGTGGCCAGTGACTACCCGATCGTCAGTGTGCTGCGGGACCCCGTGTTTGTGGAGGTTCGTGTGCTGAACCACAACGACCCGACCCTTGTGCTGGTTCTCGATGACTGCTGGGCGACCCCAGGGCCCGAGCCTTATTCGGGGTCCGGCTGGGACCTCCTGGTGAACAGGTGAGAGGCAGGGACCGTGAGTGAGATTGGGGAAGCCATTGGTGAGTGTGAGGCCCGCTGAAGATCCCCTCGCTGTCTTTCTCTATTAAACCCTCTGTTCCTCTGTCGCAGGTGCCCGTTTGTTGGTGACAACTACAAAACCCGCCTGGTCCCCGTGAGCGCCGCTTCCCACCTGCGCTTCCCAACGCACCATCAGCGGTTTGTAGTCAGCAGTTTCACTTTCTGGGACCGCGTTTCGGCCCGGGCTCTATGCGGAGAGGTGAGTTTCCGGCGGTTTTGCGCGGGCACTCACTTGGCTGCGCTGCTTTCCCGCGTCTTTGGAACAGTGGGGCGTCCCCTGTTCCCCATTGACTGGAGAAGCATTGACCTTGGGCCGTGGCACTGACCATCCCACACTCTCCCTCTCCAGGTTTACTTCCACTGTAGAGCTGAGGTTTGCTTTCCCTCCCACCGTGAGAACTGCGCGGCTTCCTGCAGCCCCAGTAAGTACATCTGACGGCGGGATGGGGTCGTTGATCAGGTTGCGTTGATTGCCCGCCCCTATTCCCCCTCAAGTGCAGTGAACGGCCGTGATTCGTCCGCTGCCCTCGGCTGTTCAGGGTTTAAACCGGTCTTCGGAGGAACTGCGATATTGTTAAACAGGAATGGGGCGGAAGCAGTGCGGGAACCTACTCCTTGACTGGTGCCTTTTGTTCGCGTACCAGGGGTCAGTAACTGCGTCGCCGATGCACAAAGTGACCAGCGTGCGCGGTGGTCGAGGGAGTGTGAGGCCCGCGGTCAGTTGCCGGAGATACTGACAGTCTGGTTATGGGCGGTGAGGACGTTATTCGATGCAATTAGTTACCCATGGCGGGCGGTGGAAAGACTAAGATGACAGTTTTCGGGTAGAATTTATAGCCTCGCGTTTGTTCGTGGCGGGAGGTAACGTCGGTGAATGAACCAACATTCACAGCGCCCCAGAGGTTGGTCGGACGATCGGGTAAAGTTTTCTACCCGCACTCGCCCCCTGTCGGCACCGACTGGCCGGCACTTGGAGTAGATTATCGGAGATAAGGTCCACCTACGGCCCGAGGAGTGGCCGGGGCTCGTGATATTGACTACGACAGTGGTCCCAGATCTCATCGTCTTCTGCAGCGTGGAGGTGCTGTGAAGCTGTTAATTTTAGTCCTAAACGGCGTTCTGCCTCGGCTCTTCCCCCACCTGGAGAACCGACTGACCGTTGTCCCGGCAAATGTGGTAAACTATGCTCCCTCTTGTCTTATCCCATCCCCCAGAAAGTCGAAGAAGCGCAAAGGAGCGGGCTGGGATCTTGGTGACGGCCGCTGGTCCCATTATTCTCTTGGAAGACGAGGAACGCTTGTCTGCTGGGCTCCCCCAGCAGGACGAAGGTAAATGATGTGGCTGTAACTGGCAAGGGCGCGAGTTCCTGGAGCCGCTCTAACCCTGTCTTGTTCCCACAGACGCTGCTGCTGATGTTCCGTCCTTGGTCCTTCCTGGAATTGCGGCCGGGACGGCGCTGCTCTCCGTGACTCTACTGGTCGGCACTGTGGCTCTATGGAAACGGGAGACTGGTGTGAGGGCGGGTTGTGTGGGCAGTTCCCTGGAACTGTAGGTGGCTGTTGGAGAATAAACTGCCGCTGTCACTGACCCCCGCTCTCGTTGCTTTTTTTATTCGCAGCGCTTTGCTCCGCATTCCAGTGCGTTGTTGGTGATTATAGTCGATGGCAGCGTCTGCAGATCAGCACCAAACTTTCGGCTCCGATTGTATCAGAATTCAGTCGGTCGAACTCTGTTCCACTTGTCAGAGTTTGTCGGGCAATTGCCTGACTGCGGGTTACTCTTATCATATCATATATATATACAGCCGGAAACGAGCCTTTTCGGCCCACCAAGTCCGTGCCGCCCAGCGATCCCCGTACATTAACACTATCCTACACCCACTAGGGACAATTTTAAAAAAAACCATTTACCCAGCCAATTAACCTATATACCTGTACGTCTTTGTCGTTGGTCGGGCCGTTTGATGGCGGCTCCATCTGAGATCATGGAGATATTTGCTAAATGGCTTTACATTCTGTCATCTTTAAACTAAGTAGTGGGGGGAGGGGTTGACAAATTGGGAATATGAAGATGGAGTTAAAGGGGAAGCGAATACAGGAGAAACTGTAAAGGACTCTCGAATGAATGGGAAGCGAAGTTCTAGAAGGGATATGAGAATAAGGTCAGGGCCAATTGTGACCCGTGTGAGAGGGGAGGTGAATACCGAAGTTAAAGTGTTGTATTTAAATGCGCGAAGTATAAAAAATAAAGTGGATGAGCTTGAGGCTCAGTTAGACATTGGCAAGTATGATGTTGTGGGAATCACAGAGACATGGCTACAAGAGGACCAGGGCTGGGAGCTGAATATTCAGGGGTACACAACGTACAGAAAAAAACAGGTAGGTGGGGAGAGGGGGCGGGGTAGCTCTGTTGGTAAGGAATGATATTCACTCCCTTGCAAGGAGTGACATAGAATCAGGAGTTGTAGAATCAGTATGGATACAGATGAGGAATTGTAAGGGTAAAAAGACCCTAATGGGAGTCATCTACAGGCCCCCAAACAGTAGCATCGACATAGGGTGCAAGTTGAATCAGGAGCTAAAATTGGCATGTCACAAATGTAATGCTACGGTGGTCATGGGAGATTTCAACATGCAGGTAGACTGGGAAAATCAGGTTGGTAATGGACCCCAGGAAAGAGTTTGTGGAGTGCCTCCGAGATGGATTCATAGAACAACTTGTACTGGAGCCTACTAGGGAGAAGGCAATTCTGGATTTAGTGTTATGTAATGAACCTGACCTGATAAGGGGACTTGAGGTAAATGAGCCATTAGGAGGCAGTGACCACAATATGATAAGTTTTACTCTAGCAAATTGAGAGGGAGAAGGGAAAATCGGAGGTGTCAGTATTACAGTATAGCAAAGGGGATTACAGAGGCATGAGGCAGGAGATGGCCAAAATTGACTGGAAGACTGTGGAACAGCAATGGCAGGTATTCCTGGGAATAATGCAGAAGTTGCAGGATCAATTTATCCCAAAGAGGTGGAAAGATTCTAAGGGGAGTAAGAGGCACCCGTGGCTGACAAGGGAAGTCAAGGACAGCATAAAAATAAAAGGGAAGAAGTATAACATAGCAAAGAAGAGTGGGAAGCCAAAGGATTGGGACTCTTTTAAAGAGCAACAGAAGATAACTAAAAAGGCAATACGGGGAGAAAAGATGAGGTACGAGGGTAAACTAGCCAATAATATAAAGGAGGATAGTAAAAGCTTTTTTAGGTATGTGAAGAGGACTAAAATAGTCAAGGCAAATGTGGGTCCCTTGAAGACAGAAGCAGGGGAATTTATTATGGGAACAAGGAAATGGCAGACGAGTTGAATCGGTACTTTGGATCTGTCTTCACTAAGGAGGATACAAACAATCTCCCAGATGTTCTAGTGGCCAGAGATCCTAGGGTGACAGAGGAACTGGAGGAAATCCACATTAGGCAGGAAAAAGTTTTGGGTAGACTGATGGGACTCAAGGCTGATATTCCCCAGGGCCTGATGGTCTGCATCCCAGGATGCTTAAGGAGGTGGCTCTAGAAATTGTGGACGCATTAGTGATTATTTTCCAATGTTCTATAGATTCCGGGTCAGTTCCTGTGGATTGGAGGGTAGCTAATGTTGTCCCACTTTTCAAGAAAGGATGGAGAGAGAAAACGGGAAATTATAGACCAGTTAGTCTGATATCAGTTGTGGGGAAGATGCTGGAGTCAATTATAAAAGACGAAATTGCAGAGCATTTGGATCGCAGTAACAGGATCGTTCCGAGTAAGCATGGATTTACGAAGGGGAAATCGTGCTTGACTAATCTACTGGAATTTTTTGAGGATGTAACTAGGAAAATTGACAGGGGAGAGCTGGTGGATGTGGTGTACCTCGACTTTCAGAAAGCCTTCGACAAGGTCCCACAGAGGAGATTGGTGGGCAAAATTAAAGCACAAGGTATTGGAGGTAGGGTACTGACATGGATAGAAAGTTGGTTGAAAGACAGAAAGCAAAGAGTGGGGATAAATGGGTCCCTTTCAGAATGGAAGGCAGTGACTAGTGGGGTACCGCAAGGCTCGGTGTTGGGACCGCAGCTATTTACAATATACATCAATGACTTGGATGAAAGGGTTAAAATTACCATTAGCAAATTTGCCGAGGATACAAAGCTAGGTGGCAGTGTGAACTGTGAGGAAGGTGCTATGAGGTTGCAGGGTGACTTGGACAGGTTGTGTGAGTGGGCGGATGCATGGCAGATGCAGTTTAATGTGGATAAGTGTGAGGTTATCCACTGGTGATAAGAATAGGAAGGCAGATTATTACCTGAATGGTGTCAAGTTAAGAAAAGGGGACATTCAACAAGTTCTGGGTGTCCTAGTGCATCATTCACTGAAAGGAAGCATGCAGGTACAGCAGGCAGTGAAGAAAGCCAATGGAATGTTGGCCTTCTTAACAAGAGGAGTTGAGTATAGGAGCAAAGAGGTCCTTCTGCAGTTGTACAGGGCCCTAGTGAGACAGCACCTGGAGTACTGTGTGCAGTTTTGGTCTCCAAATTTGAGGAAGGATATTCCTGCTATTGAGGGCGTGCAGTGTAGGTTTACTAGGTTAATTCCCGGAATGGCGGGACTGTCATATGTTGAAAGACTGGAGCGACTAGGTTTGTATACACTGGAATTTAGAAGGCTGAGAGGGGATCTTATCAAAACGTATAAGATTATTAAGGGGTTGGACACGTTAGAGGCAGGAAACATGTTCCCAATGTTGGGGGAGTCCAGAACAAGGGGCCACAGTTTAAGAATAAAGGGTAGTCCATTTAGAACATAGATGTGGAATTCTCTGCCTCAGAAGGCAGTGGAGGCCAATTCTCTGAATACATTCAAGAGAGAGCTAGATAGAGCTCTTAAGGATAGCGGAGTCAGGGGGTATGGGGATAAAGCAGGAACGGGGTACTGATTGAGAATGATCAGCCATGATCACATTGAATGCCGGTGCTAGCTCGAAGGGCCGAATGGCCTCCTCCTGCACCTATTGTCTATTGTCTATCTTAGTACACTGAGCATCGTCGACGGTCAGTGGACGGTTCTCCTGGCTTTCCTGACGGACAAGAGTTTCGGGTCAATGACTGTAGTGGTTCACGTATGTGGTTAGAGAGCGAATAAAGTATAGAAATGGTATGTGGACTGGATTTAATATTCAGAATGCGCGGTTACTGGAATGTTCTCGCAAACAATGGGCAATGAAAAAATTAGATTCCAGATTTGTTGCGCTCTTTCTATCTCTGCTCCTGGGGCGAAGGCCTTCGGTACATTGGCCTTCAACATTCGAGGCAATGAGCATGGAATTTAGGACGTGGTTAGTTGTAGAAGACGTTGTTGATACAGCACTTGGAACATTCTGCACAGTTTTGGTTATTCAGTTCAGGAAAATAAACAGTTAAGTTTCAAAGTGTAGAGATGCATAAGGATATTGCCAGGACTCGAAGGCCTGAGCCA
Organism: Rhinoraja longicauda; assembly: GCF_053455715.1. Lineage (NCBI taxonomy): Eukaryota > Metazoa > Chordata > Chondrichthyes > Rajiformes > Arhynchobatidae > Rhinoraja > Rhinoraja longicauda. Next base: position 16,123,921 of record NC_135986.1, read on the forward strand.
TTGGGTGAGGTTTGTCTAGCTAGCACTTTTCTCCTTTGAAGACAGGAGGTTGAACTTTAAAGATGTATAAAATCACGAAGCAAATAGCACACCACTAATTTCCATCCCGCTCTTAAATGTACCTGGACCATCTCCCACATCTCCCTACGGTTTCTGGATCTCACCATCTCCATCACAGGAGACAGACTAGTGACTGATATCTTCTTCAAGCCCACTGACTCCCACAGCTATCTGGACTACACTTCTTCCCACCCTGTCTCCTGCAAAAAATGTCTATCCCCTACTCCCAATTCCTCCGTCTATGCCGCATCTGGGCCAGGATGAGGTGCTTTTTACACCAGGGCATCAGCGATGTCCTCATTCTTTAGCAAACGGGGCTTCCCCTCCTCCATTACAGATGAGACTCTCACTAGGGTCTCTTCTATATCCTGCAGCTCAGCGCTTGACCTCCCCTATTCGTAACAAGGATAGAGCCCCCCTTGTCCTCATCAGCTAACGTATCGAACAAATTATCCTCCAAAATTTCCGTCAACTCCAACGGAATACCACTACTGGCCACATCATCCAATCTCCTCCCATTTCTGCATTTCGCAGAGACCATTCCCTCCATAACTCCCTGGTCCACACGTCCCTTCCTACCCAAACCACCCCCTCCCCGGGTACTTTCCCCTGCAACCGCAGGAGAAGCAACACCTGTCCCTTTACCTCCGCCCTCGACTCCATCCATGGATCCAAACAGTCTTTCATAGTGAGGCAGAGTTTCACCTGCACCTCTTCCAACCTCATCTACTGCATCCAGGTGTCAACCTCTACATCGGTGAGACCAAGCGCAGGCTCGGCGATCGTTTCGCTGAACACATCAGCTCAGTCCGTCCTATCTCCCTGATCTCCTGCTGGCTCAGCACTTCAACTCCCCCTCCCATTCCGAATCTGACCTTTCTGACCTGGGCCTCCATTGTCAGAGTGAGGTCCAGCGCAAAATGAAGGAACAGCACCTCATAATTCGTTTGGGTAGTTTACACCCCAGCGGTATGAACACTGATTTTTCAGCTAGTCCCTGCTTTCCCTCTCTCCCCCCCCCCCCCCCCCCCCCACCTCCCAGTTTTCCCACTGGTCTTTCTATCTCTGACTACATTCTATCTTTGTCCCGCCCATTACCCTGACATTAGTCTGAAGAAGGGTCTCGACCCGAAACGTCACCAATTTCTTCCCCGAGATGCTGCCTGACCCGTTGAGTTACTTCAACGTTTTTTGTCTACCTGTGGTCCCATATCCATGTTCTCCAGCGATGCTGCCTCACCTGCTGAGTTATTCCGGCACTTTCATATTTCAATAATTGCTCCACTAATGAACTTGTACTAGCTGACCTTTAATTGCAAGGTGTTTTCCTTTCTCATGTTTTATCCCACGGGACGTCAGTATCCCGTACTCACCACGGTGAAGGATGACAAACGACAGCTTTCGGGGCTTTCTGCTGTATTAAACAGCAGCGGCCACTGCACCAGATCGGCGCCAATTCCTAGTCCGCAGAGTGACCCTGACACGACACATGACAGTGGGAGCGGCTTCTGATTGGTGCAGCGAGGGATTGTGACGTTCCCCTCATATATCCAATCAGAGCGTTTACGGGGAGATGTAATTATTCATGTCTCCGACCACCCAATGACGATCCGCTCCTGCTCCATCCCTCATTAGCATAGGGCGACGCGCTGCCTATTTAATCCTCGCTCCGATCGGCGTCTGGTCTCTTCTGTGTTTGAAATCCACCGAGGAAATGCCTGAGACGTCGAAAGCAGCTGCCAAGAAGGGCGCAAAGAAAGCTTTGCCGAAATCTACAGGCAAAGCGGGCAAGAAGCGCAGGAGGTCGAGGAAGGAGAGTTACGGCATCTACATCTACAAAGTGATGAAGCAGGTTCACCCCGACACCGGCATCTCCTCCAAGGCCATGAGCATCATGAACTCGTTCGTCAACGATATTTTCGAGCGAATCGCAGGCGAGGCTGCCCGCCTGGCCCATTACAACAAACGGTCGACCATCAGCTCCCGAGAGATTCAGACCGCCGTGCGCCTGCTTCTTCCCGGGGAGCTGGCCAAGCACGCCGTGTCGGAAGGGACAAAGGCGGTGACCAAGTACACCAGCTCCAAGTAAAGATCCGCACATTGTTGACAAAATACCGAAAACCCAACGGCTCTTTTAAGAGCCACCCACATTCTCGCAGAAAGAGTTGTCCTAATGTTTGGACATTGAATCGCAGCAGAGTTGTTTCAGGATATTTTTGTTGGGCAAATTATTTCACATTATGTTTAGTGATGAAATGTTTCAATACGCGGGATATTCCCGGTATCCATGTTACGTTCCTGTCCATTAAACAGAAGTAAAACTCCTTCACGTTTGCTTGTCCCAGTCACCATAAGTTGTGTCCACGGGCAGCCGATTAGTGCTGTCGTTGCTGTTTTATTTACTATGGGTACTGCGGTTTATTAACTCCTGTCTTCGTCTCTAACTTCATAATTAACTGGGTTGTGCCGTATTGCCCAGGGTTCAAGGTGGTCAATAATCAAGAGTATTTAATTATCAAATATGCCGTCAACGGAGCTATGGAATTCTTACTCGCAGCAGTATAATTAACATCTTGACGTAATGCACTTAGATAAAAAAATGATAAACAATGATTATGTGATGTAACTAATTGTATTGACATCCAGATTTATAGTTTGGCGGGCTATTTCAAAGTTCTGGTTTTGGAGGGACTAGCAGTTATTTTCAGCGCTTTTGTTGTGGGTTTTGATTGGTAGATAAAACAGTTCAGTGATTCGGTTATTCTTCTGACCAATGAGATCAAGTGCCTTTTCACCAATCATCAGCGGTTTACTGGATTCCTCAAAAATGTACAAGAAGGGCGAGTGTGTGATCATTTTCTCATTTTGCGTGTGCAAGATTCGGGAGATGTCTGGACGAGGAAAAACCAGCGGCAAAGCTCGGGCCAAGGCCAAGTCTCGCTCGTCCCGGGCCGGATTGCAGTTCCCGGTTGGCCGTGTACACAGGCACCTGAGAAAGGGCAACTATGCTCAGCGTGTTGGTGCCGGAGCCCCGGTCTATCTGGCTGCTGTGCTCGAGTATTTGACGGCAGAAATCCTCGAGCTGGCCGGCAATGCGGCCCGGGACAACAAGAAGAGCCGCATCATCCCCAGACATCTGCAGCTGGCTGTCCGCAACGACGAGGAGCTCAACAAGCTGCTGGGAGGGGTGACCATCGCTCAGGGCGGTGTGCTGCCCAATATCCAGGCCGTGCTGTTACCCAAGAAAACTGGCGGAGCGAGCAAGTAAGCGAGAGAAACTGAACATAGTAACCCAAAGGCTCTTTTCAGAGCCACTCACCATGTCTGTGGAAGGGCTAATCTTTCGATGCGGGAAAAGTGTTCATTGTCTCGAAAACCGACCCTGCACATTGAGTTGTGTATACAGTGACGTAGCGGTAGACCAACTGCCTTGCAGCGCCAGAGACCCGATTTCAATCCTGACTAGGGGTGCTTGCCTGTCCGTTCTCCCCGTTTCCTTCCACATTCAAAAGACGTTAATTGGCATAATGTAAATTTACAAAAAAATCCCATGTGTGTGTAGGATCGCGTTCATGTGTGGGGATTGCGTGTCGGTGTTGACTCGCTGGCCCTTAGGGCCTGTTTCCGCGCTGTACCTCTAAACTAAACAAAACATGAAACAGCGGTTGACTGATGCGGAAAGGTAAGTTTTGGCAGATATTCTTACAACAATAAGGTCCCCTGATCTATATAGTTCAAAGCACATTTGGAGGTTGTTGTGTACGGAAGGGTGGTGTGTGGTTTTTGAGATATAGCAGCTCCTTTGGAAGTAAGAATAGAAAGGCAGATTATTATGTGAATGGTGTCAAGTTAGGAGGAGGGGGAGTTCAACGAGATCTGGGTGTCAGTGCATCAGTCAATGAAAGGAAGCATGCAGGTACAGCAGGCAGTAAAGAAAGCCAATGGAATGTTGGCCTTCATAACAAAAGGAGTTGAGTATAGGAGCAAAGAGGTCCTTCTACAGTTGTACCGGGCCCTGGTGAGACCGTACCTGGAGTACTGTGTGCAGTTTAGAGGCAGGAAACATGTTCCCAATGTTGGGGGAGTCCAGAACAAGGGGCCACAGTTTAAGAATAAGGGGTAGGCCATTTAGAACGGAGATGAGGAAGAACTTTTTCAGTCAGAGAGTGGTGAAGGTGTGGAATTCTATGCCTCAGAAGGCAGTGGAGGTCAGTTCATTGGATGCTTTCAAGAGAGAGCTGGATAGAGCTCTTAAGGATAGTGGAGTGAGGGGGAGAAGGCAGGAACGGGGTACTGATTGAGAGTGATCAGCCATGATCGCATTGAATGGCGGTGCTGGCTCGAAGGGCTGAATGGCCTACTCCTGCACCTATTGTCTATTGTCTGAACCTGGATGTTAGTTTTCAGGCTCCTGTCCACCTTCTTAATGGCAGGTGTGAAATAAGGGCATAGCCATGGTGGTGTGGGGCTTTGCAAGCTGCCTTTTTGAGGTAGCAACTGTTGTAGATTCCTTTGATGGGGGCAGGTCAGTACCCGTGATTAACTGGGAGTGTTTACCAGTTTTTGCAATCTTGTTCATTCCTGGGCGTTCGATTTGCCGAACCAGGCAGTGATGCAACCAGTCATAGAGATATGCTCTCTACTGTACACCTGTAGAGGTTCATGAGAGTATTCGTTGACATACAGAATCTCCTCAATCTTCTATAGAAGTAGAAACGTTGATAGGCTTTACTTACGATTGCATCTAAGTGCTGGACCCAGGTCAGATCTACAAAGATGTCCAGTCCCACGAATGACCATTTTCAGGGAGCCATACACCTGTACACCCAGATCTCTGTTTTCTGCAACACACTTCAGGGTCCTACCATTTACGTGCAAGTCATGTCCATTGTTTCATAGGCCAAAATGAAACATCTCTTATTTGCCATCTGCCCTTCCTAGTCCCATCTTCCCAACTGCTCTGGACCGTGTTGCAAAGTTGTGGCTAAGGAAGGTGCGATCCCAAGAGGGATACAATAGGGAAAACTGTGGATCTGGTTAAACGACTAGAGGGTGATGGGGGCAAAGGGGGAGGGGAGGAGAGTGTTGGTAGAAGTTATTTAAACACAGAGAATTCACCGTTCACACCCCTCCACAAGCTAAACATCAGCTGCTGTTCCTCCAATTTCCAAGTGGAAAGGTAAATTGTTGCTGGCCCTGATTTGTCCCGGTCTTTCCTCACCTCCAACTTTCCACACCCTCTCCACTGCCTCCTCAATTTCCTCCACACCCCCTCCCCAATTTCAGGCTCAAGAAGGGTCCAGAGCAAAAACATCACCTATCCCTTTTCTCTTGAGATGCTGGTTACTCCAGCACTTTGTGTCCATCTTTCGTATGAACCAGCATCTGCAGTTCCATATTTCGACCAGTTCAACATGGGGATTGGCGGGAACGCTAAATTTAAATTGTATTGTTTATTGACGGTTGGAAATTGGCGGTTAAAGAAAGCCGAGGGCGGAGCTGGAAGATAAGAGGCGTCCCTCTTTCTGTCCGTCACCCTGATTATGCCTTTCCTCCTCCTCTGCATTTCCCCGGCAGGTCGGGGCGCTGCGTATAAAAGGAGACAGCAACAGCGAGATTGTCACTGAGCAGCGACTCGGGTGCAGCAGCATCATGTCTGGCCGAGGGAAAGGAGGCAAAGGACTGGGCAAAGGCGGAGCAAAGCGGCACCGAAAAGTACTTCGCGATAACATCCAGGGCATCACCAAGCCAGCCATCCGCCGCCTGGCTCGGCGTGGCGGGGTCAAGCGGATCTCGGGTCTGATCTACGAGGAGACCCGCGGGGTGCTGAAGGTTTTCCTGGAGAATGTGATCAGGGACGCGGTCACCTACACCGAGCACGCCAAGCGCAAGACGGTCACTGCCATGGATGTGGTGTACGCTCTGAAACGCCAGGGCCGCACTCTCTACGGGTTCGGCGGCTAAATAATTACCCCTTCATTCGAACACAAAACAAAGGCTCTTCTAAGAGCCGCCCACAGCCTCACAGAGAGAGCAGTGACCACCCGATTTGGTTAATTATAATTTGTTAAAGGTTAACTGGGGCCGATGAGATTTTCAACTAATTATATTGAATGTTGCAGCAGTCATTCTGTGACATTGGTGACCGGTTGTACTGTTGCGGAGTGGTGTCTCCGCCTGTTTAACACCGGTCCGGTGTCGGAACAGCCTGGGCGGCATTCGGTCATGAAGAGAGGCTTTGCTCCATGGAGACAAAGATTCGTGTCGGCGAAATGTCCGCTATTCATTCCCTTCACAGATGCTGTGACCGGTTAAGTTATTCCCAGTATTTGGGAGTCGTCACACAGATGGTGACGGTATGTAGGTTACATTTTCCCTCTGCGGATTGACATATTTAATTCAGAAACAACGGTTCTGAACTTAAAGAAAGGTAACTTTGAGGGTATGAGACGTGAATTGGCCAAGATCGACTACCAATTGATTCTTAAAGGGTTGACGGTGGATATGGAATGGAAGGCATTTAAAGACCGCATGGATGAACTACAACAATTGTTCATCCCAGTTTGGCAAAAGAATAAATCAGGGAAGGTAATGCATCCGTGGCTAACAAGGGAAATTAGGGATAGTATCCAAACAAAAGATGAAGCATACAAATTAGCAAGAAAAAGCAGCCTACCAGAGGACTGGGAGAAATTCAGAGTCCAGCAGAGGAGGACAAAGGGCTTAATTAGGAAAGGGAAAATAGATTATGAAAGAAAACTGGCAGGGAACATAATAACTGACTGCAAAAGTTTTTATAGATATGTGAAGAGAAAAAGATTAGTTAAAACAAATGTAGGTCCCTTGCAGGCAGAAACAGGTGAAATGATCATGGGGAATAAGGACATGGCAGATCAATTGAATAACTACTTTGGTTCTGTCTTCACGAAGGAACACATAAATAATCTGCCGGAAATAGCAGTGGACCGGGGGTCAAATGAGATGAAGGAACTGAGTGAAATTCAGGTTAGTCTGGAAGTGGTGTTAGGTAAATTGAATGGATTAAAGGCCGATAAATCCCCAAGGCCAGATAGGCTGCATCCCAGAGTGCTTAAGGAGGTAGCCCCAGAAATAGTGGATGCATTAGTTATAACTTTTCAAAACTCTTTGGATTCTGGAGTAGTTCCTGAGAATTGGAGGGTAGCTAATGTAACCCCACTTTTCTAAAAGGGAGGGAGAGAGAAAATGGGGTATTACAGACCAGTTAGTCTAACATCGGTAGTGGGGAAAATGCTAGTCAGTTATTAATGATGGGATAGCAGAACATTTGGAAAGTGGTGAAATCATTGGACAAAGTCAGCATGGATGTCTGATGAATCTTATAGAATTTTATAGAGTGGATAAGGGAGAAGCAGTGGATGTGTTATATCTGGACTTCCAGAAGGCTTTTGACAAGGTCCCAATAAGAGATTAGTATGCAAACTTAAAGCACACGGTATTTTGGGTTCAGTATTGATGTGGATAGAGAACTGGCTGGCAGACAGGAAGCAAAGAGTAGGAATAAACGTGTCCTTTTCAGAATGGCAGGCAGTGACTAGTGGGGTACCCCAAGGCTCAGTGCTGGGATCCCAGCTATTTACAATATATATTAATGATTTGGATGAGGGAATTGAATGCAACATCTCCAAGTTTGCGGATGACACGAAGCTGGGGGGGCAGTGTTAGCTGTGAGGAGGATGGTAGGAGGCTGCAAGGTGACTTGGACAGGTTAGGTGAGTGGGCAAATGCATGGCAGATGCAGTATAATGTAGATAAATGTGAGGTTATCCACTTTGGTGGCAAGAACAGGAAAGCAGACTATTATCTGAATGGTGGCCGGATAGGAAAAGGGGGGATGCAACGAGACCTGGGTGTCGTGGTACACCAGTCATTGAAAGTAGGCAAGCAGGTGCAGCAGGCGGTGAAGAAAGCGAATGGTATGTTGGCATTCATAGCGAGGGGATTTTTAGTATAGGTGCAGGGAGGTTCTGCTGCGCATTGGTGAGACCACACCTGTAGTATTGCGTACAGTTTTGGTCTCCTAATCTGAGGAAAGACATTCTTGCCATAGAGAGAGTACAGAGAAGGTTCACCAGATTGATTCCTGGGATGGCAGGACTTTCATGTGAAGAAAGACTGGATAGACTCGGCTTGTACTCGCTGGAATTTAGAAGATTGAGGGGGGATCTTATAGAAACTTACAAAATTCTTAAGGGGTTGGACAGGAAGATGCAGGAAGATTCTTCCCGATGTTGGGGAAGTCCAGAACAAGGGGTCGCAGTTGAAGGATAAGGGGGGAGTCTTTTAGGACCAAGATGAGAACGTTTTTTTTCAGAGTGGTGAATCTGTGGAATTCTCTGCCACACAAGGTAGTTGAGGCCAGTTCATTGGCTATATTTAAGAGGGAATTAGATGTGGCCCTTGTGGCTAAAGGGATCAGGGAGTATGGAGAGAAGGCAGGTACGGGATATTGAGTTGAATGATCAGCCATGATCATATTGAATGGCAGTGCAGGCTCGAAGGGCCGAACGGCCTATTCCTGCACCTATTTTCTGTTTGTATGATGTTCTGGAATCGTCGGCCTTTCTGAAATTCCACAGCTCCCCTCTCACTGATCCCGTTGGGAGAGAGCTCCATGTAACTGACGGAGATGAGAATGGACTGTGGAGGAAGCCGGACAGAAGCGGATCGCTTTGTGCGGGGCAGCTGTTGGCTGTATTCATGGGAGTTGGCGGGACGCAAAGGGGAACGTGAGCGCATACTGAACAGAAACCGCCCACCGAGCCGGTACTCAGCCCTTCGACAGACACTGTGGGTGGCTCTGAAAAGAGCCTTTGGGTCGTTAGATTGACGTTGCGCTGATCTATTTGCTCTTAGTGCCAGAGTTGCGCTGGTTTTCTTGGGCAGCAGCACGGCCTGGATATTAGGCAGTACCCCGCCGTGAGCGATGGTCACCCCTCCCAGCAGCTTGTTGAGCTACTCGTCGTTGCGGACGGCCAGCTGCAGGTGTCTGGGGATGATGCGGCTCTTCTTGTTGTCCCGGGTCGCGTTGCCGGCCAGCTCGGGGATTTCAGCCGTCAGATACTCGAGCACAGCAGCCAGATAGACCGGGGCTCCGGCACCCACCCGATCACCATAGTTGCCCTTTCTCAGGAGCCTGTGAACACGGCCCACCGGGAACTGCAGTCCGGCCCGGGACGATCGTGGCTTTGCCTCCGGTTTTCCCTCGTCCACTTTTTTTTTTTTTTTTTTTTAATCAAAAAATACTTTATTCAAGTTATAAATATCATTTACAAAACATCATTTTTAAAACAAACCCATCCGACATTCCCGGAGGTTACATATTCAATACAGGCATTTACTTAGACCTTTACATACATTTACATACATATCCCTTATTTGGAGGGGCGTCTCTCTCCACCACACCCTGCCCCCCATGTCCAGCAGCGGAAGGACCCTAGACTGTGGTCCTCCCCCACAGGGCCTTGGCGTTGGCTGCACCGAGCTTCAGAGCGTCCCTCAGCACGTACTCCTGCAGTCTGCAGTGGGCCAGTCGGCAACATTCCTTGACGGACAGCTCGCTCCGCTGGGAGGTCAACAAGGATCGGGCAGACCAAAGGGCGTCTTTCACCGAGTTGATGACCTTCCAGCCGCACTCGATGTCAGTCTCGGAATGCGTCCCTGGGAACAGTCCGTAGAGCACAGAGTCCTCTGTGACGGAGCTGCTCGGAATGAATCGTGACAGGGACCCCTGCAGACCTCTCCAGACTCTCCTGGCAAATCCACACTCTTTGAAGAGGTGGGCCACCGTTTCCTCTCCGTAGCAGCCGTCCCGAGGGCAGCGTGCGCTGGTAGTGAGGTTCCGGCGGTGCAGGAAGGATCTGACTGGGAGGGCTCCCCTCACCGCCAGCCAAGCCAGGTCTTGGTGCTTGTTGGTGAGTTCTGACGATGAGGCATTTTGCCAGACAAGCTGGGCTGTCTGTTCTGGGAACCACGCCACAGGATCCATGGAGTCATTCCCCTGCAGTGCCTGCAGGACGTTCCGTGCTGACCACTGCCCGATGGACTTGTGGTCAAAGGTGTTGGTCCGGAAGAACCTGTCCACAAACGACAGATGGTTCGGCAATGTCCAGCTGACTGGCACATTGCGTGGCATCTGCGCCAGGCCCATCCTTCGCAACACCGGGGACAGGTAGAACCTCAGCAGGTAGTGGCATTTGGTGCCCACGTGCCTTGGATCTATGCTCCGCCTGATGCAGCCACACACGAAAGTGGCCATCAGAATGAGGGCGACGTTGGGCACGTCTTTACCCCCGTTTTCTGCCGACTTGTGCATTGTGGCTCGTCGCACCCGGTCCATCGCCGACCCCCAGATGAAGCGGAAGACGGCCCGGGTGATCCCCGTGGCGTAGGAGGGAGGGACGGGCCACACTTGCGCCAAGTACAGCAGCCCCGAGAGCACCTCACACCTGATGACCAGGTTTTTCCCCGTGATGGAGAGGGAGCGCTGCTTCCACAGCTCCAGCTTCTTCCCCACCTTGGCTATCCACTCCAGCCAATTTTTGTTACATGCCCCAGCCTTCCCGAACCAGATCCCCAGCACCTTCAGGAAGTCAGGCTTGATGGTGAAGGGGATGGAAGATCGGTCGGGCCAGTTGCCAAAGAGCATGGCCTCGCTCTTCCTGCGGTTTACCCTGGCCCCCGTGGCCAACTCAAACTGGTCGCAGACGCTGATCAGTCTGCGGACCGACCCTGGATCCGAGCAGAAGACGGCGACATCGTCCATGTACAGGGAGGCCTTGACCTGAGTGCCCCCACTGCCTGGCAGTGTCACTCCTCTTATGCTCGCATCCTTCCTGATGGATTCGGCAAAGGGTTCAATGCAACAGACAAACAAGACAGGGGAAAGAGGGCAACCCTGCCTGACTCCAGACCTGACGGGGAAGCTGTCTGATTCCCACCCATTAATTTGGACTGCACTACAGATATCAGAGTAGAGCAGTTGGATCCACTTCCTGATTCCCTCCCCAAAGCCCATTTTGGAGAGCACGTCCCTCATGTACGTGTGCGATATCCTGTCGAAGGCCTTCTCCTGGTCCAAGCTGACCAGGCAGGCATCCACCCGTCTGTCCTGCACGTAGGCAATGGTATCTCTCAGCAGCACCAGGCTGTCTGAGATTTTCCTGCCAGGTACAGCACAGGTTTGGTCCGGGTGGATCACCTGTCCCAGAGCAGACTTGACCCGGTTGGCGATGGCCTTAGACAGGATCTTGTAGTCTACATTCAACAATGTGATGGGTCTCCAATTCCTTAAGTCATTCATCTCCCCCTTCTGCTTGTAGATCAGGGTGATGTTGCCCTTCCTCATAGAGTCTGACATGCTGCCTGCTAGGAGTATATCGTTGTACACTTCCAGCAGGTCCGGGCCCACCCAGTCCCACAGAGCCGAGTACAACTCTGCCGGTAAGCCATCGCCTCCGGGAGTTTTACTCGAGTCAAAGGAACGGATGGAGCCAGTCAGCTCCTCCAGGGTCAGTGGTTGGTCCAGACTCTCCCGCTTGCTGTCGTCCAAGACTTCCGTGATGGAGGACAGGAAGTTCTGGGAGGCGGTGCTGTCTGTGGTCTTTACATCGTACAGATCCTTATAAAAGGATCTGCAGATCTTGAGCATGTCTGTCTGCGAGGATGTTACCGAGCCGTCCTCCTCCCTAAGGCTTTTGATCACAGAGCTCCCCCTGTGAACCTTATGGAAGAAGTAACGTGAGCACGTCTCATCCTGCTCAACATGGCGGACCCTGGACCGGAAGATGATCTTGGAGGATTCAGAGGTAAAGAGCCGAGCTTGCCGGCCCTTCAACTCTCTCAGTTCCTCCCTCACATCCACCCCTCTCCTCTGCAGAAGGAGTAGCTGCTGCAAATCTGTCTGGAGTTGACACAGTTCCCTCTTACCCTGTCTTGCTCTCTGAACACCTTTGGAGACGAAGAACTTCTTGATGTTCTCCTTTGTTGCCTCCCACCAGAGTGTCTGGGAGTCAAAGAGGGGCCTCACAGTTCTCCAACATGCGTAGTCCCTCTTTAGCTCCTTAACGTTCTCCGGGGTCAACAGCTCCACGTTTAGCTTCCACGTCCCTCTGCCCGCCTTCCGGTCCTCCTGTAGGTGACAGGTGGCCTGAAGGAGGCAGTGGTCAGAGAAGAACACCGGGGCGAGGTCGGTGTGTCTGACCGTGACGGCCCTCGATGTGAAGAGGAAGTCTATCCGGGACTGGGCTGAACCGTTTGGTCCTGACCAGGTGAACCGTGGCTGGACTCCGCCTGCAGGGTCACTGAAGGCGTCGCGCAGCTTTGCATCTTTGACCGTTTCCACCAGGAGTTTGGAGGTGCCGTCCAGTCTGTGGTTGGCACTGCCGGATCGTCCAGCCGCATCGATGATGCAGTTGAAGTCACCGGCCAGAACGAGCGGTCTAGACGTGGCCAGCAGCGGTGGGAGCTGCTGGAGGACGGCCACCCGCTCGCTCCACCTGGGTGAGGCATACACATTTATCAGCCGGAGCGGAGAACCACGGTACATTACATCCACCACCAAGAGACGACACCCTCATTTCCACAAACTTCTGCGTGCAGAGAATGAGGAAATCCTCCCGCACTCGCCCTTCTTGTAGCTTCTGGAGGAATGCGGTGGGACGCTTACCATTGGTGGCGCAGCGCTTCATCTCTTGGTGAAGTGAAATAGGCCAATCGTAGAGTTGCCTCTTCCTCCAGTGACCAGGCGCCAACAGGAGAAGCGCGGAAAATAACCGCCAGTCCCCAAAAGAACTGAAATTTGAAAAGCCCGACCAAAAATAAAAAATATATCTTCAGCAATACCCTAGACTTAATTAATTACACATCTATGATAATGGATCCCCGCATCCCGGTTATTCTATGATGACCCATCTACAAGACACACTGAGTGTGAATTCGTTCCATGGTGAGAGATTCCTGGGAATGCTCACTTACTATTTTAAACCGCAAACCTGTCGGAACAAACGCGGTTCACAGAACATGTTAGACATCGCTCTGTGCACAAAGGACATTAGACTATTGATGACCAATGATCTAATGACTCACGGAGCGGTCGCAGCACTTAATATGTTTGCTTCTCGAATAGCAAACGACTCGCACGTTCAAAACAACAGACTGAAGTCACAAAAAGTCTGTCACTTCACAATTAAAACAGCAGCAGCAACAAACAAACCAACATATTGTTCACGTTAATCCTATCTGACGGGATAAATCATTTAGAGAAGTGTATGAAGATTGAGAAAAAACTAACGGGGAAACAGAGGGTGACGTTTCCGTTTCATTGCAGTTGGCATGAATGCAGAGCGATACCTGGATTATACAGAATGAGAATCATCGCCAGAAAATGAAATATGGAACCAGTTGGAGCAATGAGGTGTCGAAATATCGGCACAACACTTTCAGCGAGACCGTGCGTGGCTCTGAACAGAGCAGTTAGGATTTCCGTTCGCTTCGTCAGCGCTGTGTGGGTCGTTACTTGGAGCTGGTGTATCTGGTCTCCGCCGTTGTCCCTCCAACCGGCCTCATCACTTTGTAGATGTAGATGCAGTAACTCAGTGACTGTGGAAGGGCTGATCAGCGACTGAGGTCCGCGCGGGGAAAGTGCGTAATAAAGGTGTTTGTTGCCTTGAACCCAGAGCGCGAGAAAATGGGGCGCAGAGCGAACAGGGGCTGGACTGTGCGCGGCGTGTACACAGCAATATGAGCAGCTTTGGCGTTTACATCGTAACCAGTTACACTTGAATCACTGGAGTAAAACTCCGCTCAGCAATAGTCTATGGCATTAAAAAAATCCCCGCGGATAGAACAGAACATTAATGTAACAGGACATTAAGACAAAGGCGCAGCACTTTCATCTGCCGGGTTAGTGGCTCTTAAAAGAGCCGTTTGTTGTCCTTGGTGGAGGTGGGGTTCAGGCGCGCTCCCCGCGGATGCGGCGGGCCAGCTGGATGTCTTTGGGCATGATGGTGACTCGCTTGGCGTGGATGGCGCACAGGTTGGTGTCCTCAAAGAGCCCCACCAGGTAAGCCTCGCTGGCCTCCTGCAGGGCCATGATGGCCGAGCTCTGGAAGCGCAGGTCTGTCTTGAAGTCCTGAGCGATCTCCCGCACCAGGCGCTGGAAGGGCAATTTGCGGATGAGCAGCTCGGTGGATTTCTGGTAGCGCCGGATCTCCCTCAGAGCCACGGTGCCGGGCCTGTAGCGATGAGGCTTCTTCACTCCGCCCGTGGCTGGAGCGCTCTTCCGCGCCGCTTTGGTCGCCAGCTGTTTGCGAGGAGCTTTGCCTCCGGTCGATTTGCGCGCTGTCTGCTTGGTCCGGGCCATTCTCCTTCAACAGTCAGAACACAGCGTGAATGACGGAGCCGGCTCTGGGACCGGCTTTTAAATCGTTGGTGAAGCGCCGGCCCACAGCCTCTGATTGGCTGGAGCAGGGATGTCACTCACTGTGTCCCATGCCTGCGAGTGGCTGCAGGTCTGTCAGCACCAGGCGGCGGTTTCAGAAGGTCTGAGGATACAGAGATTTGTGACCGGCGGGTGGGGTGGGGAAAGCTCAGCCAACCAGAGAGCACGGACTGCAGTATTCACAAAATGCTGGAGTAACTCAGCAGGTCAGGCAGCATCTCGGGAGAGAAGGAATGGGTGACGTTTCGGGTCGAGACCCTTCTTCAGACTGATGTCGGGGGTGGGACAAAGGAAGGATATAGGTGGAGTATCATTGGTTGCGGATTGAATTTTAAATTGCCGCCAATTTCATTTCACCGGGGAACCGAAGACGGTATTTTATTGATATTTCTGAATAAATTCAGTTTCTGTCAACTTAATATCAAATCCATTTTAACTTATCGCTTAAATCATTGACTGAATATGCGGCGCGGATTCACAGACCGGATCCCGGTGCAGACGGAATTCAGCTCTGCTCGTGACTGGAAATAAGCGACGGTTACCCAGAGAACGGTTTCGAGTCGACCCTCCTGTTGCTGCAGTAATCATAGAAACATAGAAAATAGGTGCAGGAGTAGGCCATTCGGCCCTTCGAGCCTGCACCGCCATTCAATATGATCATGGCTGACCATCCAGCTCAGTAGCCTGTACCTGCCTTCTCTCCATATCCCCTGATCCCTTTAGCAAAAAGGGCCACATCTAACTCCCTCTTAAATATAGCCAATGAACTGGCCTCAACTACCTTCTGTGGCAGAGAATTCCACAGACTCACCACTCTCTGTGTGAAGAAATGTTTTCTCATCTCGGTCCTAAAAGACTTCCCCCTTATCCTTAAGCTGTGACCCCTGGTTCTGGACTCCCCCAACATCGGGAACAATATTATGTATAAGAAAATAACTGCAGATGCTGGTACAAATCGATTTATTCACAAAATGCTGGAGTAACTCAGCAGGTCAGGCAGCATCTCGGGAGAGAAGGAATGGGTGACGTTTCGGGTCGAGACCCTTCTTCTTCCCGAAACGTCACACATTCCTTCTCTCCCGAGATGCTGCCTGACCTGCTGAGTTACTCCAGCATTTTGTGAATAAATCGGGAACAAACTTCCCGCATCTAGCCTCTCCAACCCCTTAAGAATTTTATATGTTTCTAGAAGATCCCCCCTCAGTCTTCTAAATTCCAGCGAGTACAAGCCCAGTCTATCCACTCTTTCCTCATATGAAAGTCCCGCCATCCCAGGGATCAATCTAGTGAACCTTCTCTGTACTCCCTCTAAGGCAAGAACGTCTTTCCTCAGGTTAGGAGACCAAAACTGCACACAATACTCCAGGTGCGGTCTCACCAAGGCCCTGTACAACTGCAGCAGAACCTCCCTGCTCCTAAACTCAAATCCTCTTGCTATGAATGCCAACATACCATTCGCTTTCTTCACTGCCTGCTGCACCTGCATGCTTGCTTTCAATGACTGGTGCACCATGACACCCAGGTCACGTTGCATCTCCCCTTCTCCCAATCGGTCACCATTCAGGTAATACTCTGCTTTCCTGTTCTTGCCGCCAAAGTGGATAACCTCACATTTATCCACATCCAAAGTGGATAACCTCACATTTATCCACATCATGAGGTATAAAGGTAAAAGTCTGTGATGTTGTCTATGATCTTTTACCGTCGGCTGCCGATGTTCTTTGCATTTCTAATGACCGCGGTGATCAAGTCACTCTTGTGTTCAGTGGTCGAATAACTCGTTTCATAAAGCACATTACAATCTGCATCTACTCTCACTCCCGTGTCACTGCTCTCTCTGTGAGGCTGTGGGCGGCTCTTAGAAGAGCCTTTTGTTTTGTGTTCGAATAAAGGGGTAGTTATTTAGCCGCCGAACCCGTAGAGTGCGGCCCTGGCGTTTCAGAGCGTACACCACATCCATGGCAGTGACCGTCTTGCGCTTGGCGTGCTCGGTGTAGGTGACCGCGTCCCTGATCACATTCTCCAGGAAAACCTTCAGCACCCCGCGGGTCTCCTCGTAGATCAGACCCGAGATCCGCTTGACCCCGCCACGCCGAGCCAGGCGGCGGATGGCTGGCTTGGTGATACCCTGGATGTTATCGCGAAGCACTTTTCGGTGCCGCTTTGCTCCGCCTTTGCCCAGACCTTTGCCTCCTTTCCCTCGGCCAGACATGATGCTGATTCACTTGAGTCGCTGCTCAATGATAAACTGACTGCTGTTGTCTCCTTTTATACACAGCGCCCCGACCTGCCCGAGATATGCAGAGAGAGAGAGAGAGGCGGAGAGAGGAGGAGACAACGTGACAGACAGCACCCTCTCATATTCCAGCTCCACGCCCCAGATTCCTGAAACCAATTTCCAACGGTTAGTCGCCAATCGATCCGAAAATTAGCGCTCCGGACAAACTTTCAGAGACAGGCATTCCGCGGGAAGTCACTCAGTGGTATTATCGCTGTGTCAAATTAATTTGTCTCCTTCCTGTTCATTCTCGGAGTCCGTTCCCTCTGCCCATATCGCCCACCCCACGCGGTTCAGCAGTTTACAGTCGCTTTAAAGGATGATTTTGGGAAACATACCGAGTTGGTGCTTGGGCTGAGACGGGGATTCTGTCAGTGTTACCGTCTCGCTGACAATGAAAGTCTTTGAATTCGAAGCCAAACGTATGCCCAGTCCGAGTGATGCTGAGCCCGGTCACACCATTTAGTTGTATTCCAGATACTGGATACCGGGGGGGAGGGGTGGGGGATGTCAGCGAGTTACGAGGGACCCCCGGTAATTTAAATGATTCCCCCCCTGACACTGAGCTTGTCCCGGGACAGGGATCGCTTGGGTCTGGATCAGCTCTTTCCTGAGAGATGTGGGTGGCTCTGAGAAGAGCCGTTGGGTTCAGGTCTTTACAATGTTCGTTTTTTAATTCACTTTTTGGTCGCTGCCTTCTTCGATTTCACCGATTTCGGCTTCGCCGGTCGTTTTACTGGCTTCTTTGCTGCCTTTTTCACTGCGACCTTTTTGGGTGTTATTGGCGATGCCTTCTTGGGCGATACTTTCTTCGCCGCCGTTTTTTTAGCCTCTGGTTTCTTGGCCCCAACTTTCTTGGCGGGAGATTTCTTCACCGTTGGTTTCTTGGTGGTAGTTTTTGCCAGTGATTTCTTGATCGGGGTTTTCTTGGCCGTCGGTTTCTTGCTCTTGGATGTCTTGGCTGCAGGAACCTTCGCTTTCTTTATCGGTTTCACGGCGGCTTCTCCCTTACCGGTCTTGAAGGAGCCCTTGTTCTGAACCAGGACACCGTTTGCTACTCTCTTCCTGATGCACAACAGGATCAGGCGGCGGGACTTCATCAGATCGACGCCTTCGGCCCCCAGACCCTTCTTTATCGCAAATAAAGACATCCCTCGGCGATCGTGGCAATCCGCCACAAGTTTGTCGATCCGGCCGCCCAGATTGGGACCGGCTGCCTTGCTCCGGGCGGCCGCCCTCTTCTTCTTGGGAGCCTTGGTTTTAGCGGCGGGGACGGCTTGAGGAGCCGCTTCGGCGGCTGCGGTCTCGGTCATGTCGGCGACTTTGCACAAGCTCTCTCTGACACTCAGGACTGTGTGAGAAATGAAGCGAGTGGCGGCGGCACAGAGCAACTTAAAGGCAGCGAGCGGACGGGGCGGAGACATCCTGCTGTCAGCTCCCGGCCCCTCCGCCTCGTTGTGTTTCTCTGTCTTCAAAAACCCTCCAATTCCAATTAAAACCAGACACTTCGGAGAACCAGACTGACCTCGGTACATCTCTGAGACCGGAATGTTTATTGTAGAGTAAGTCTGATACGAATTAAAGGCATCGCTTTCCATTTAAACCCGTTTCACTGATGCACTGAGCGCGTTCTCTGTCCCGATCGCTGACATGCCCGCTGTTTTTCGACAGAAATATCGAAACCAACGTAAACTTTGCGGTTAATTCCCACATCACAACTGAGCTGGGAAGTGGGGCGATCCCGTGCCACTGATATCTTTACATTTTTCACCAGAGGGACTGGGAAATCTGGCGAAATGTTTGGACCCACAAACACAGTGACATCAATCTGAGTCGCCCACCCCTTTAACACACTCTCTGACACAATGTTCACATCTACACATTCACAGCTCGGACAGTTAGCCCGTTGCACAGTTCCCAGGGTGGGATAACCTCTCTGCTGTGGATTCTCGGGGGTTGCGTGTGGTTTCCCAGCTCAGTAACTGTTAAACTCGCTGACGCCGTCGCTCATCAGAGTCTCCGATCCCTGGATTCGTCTCGTCTCTCTCTTGCATGAGCGGCCCTGTATTTTTAAACAGTCCAACACCTGACACAGACTCCAGTTGTGGTATCAACAGCTCACTGCACGTCTGAAATATAATTTATATACTTGTTATTTTTACCGGATAGTATTATGGTCACTGACTCCCCACTGACACTTCAGTCACTTGCTCTGCCTGATTTCCCAATAGGAGGCCCAGTATCGCCTCCTCTCTGTCAGGCCCTTCCACATATTGTTTGAGAAATGTTTCCTGGACGCATTTAACAAATTCCTCCCCTTCCATAGCCTCGAATCTGTGGCACTCTCAGTCAACATGACGGAAGTTTAAATCACCTACCAGTATAATCCTGTTACACTTACAGGCTTCTGCAACCCCCCTCTCCTACATCAGGTAACCTGTAAAATCCACTAATTCACATTCTATCTGCTGCTCCAGCCGAGGTATGGAACAAGCAGCCAACTAGGCTGCATCACCCATGGTCAGCCATGACCGAGGGGGCCTAAGAAAGAAGTAGAGGAAAATGTCATTCTATCTGTGTCTGCATTGGAGTTGTTGCAAATCAGGCAGCAGGACCCTAAGATCTCTGTGAACCTCAGGCCTTTGTCATCTCAGTATTTGGAGTTGGTTTATTATTGTCACGTAGCAGTATACTGTGACAACGTTTATTTTGCATGTAAGGCAGGCAAATCGTACACTCACACAATACATGAGAGCAAAAAGGAAACAAAGTGCAAGGGGTCACGAGGTGGATTGGAAGATTGGAAACATATGAAAAGTCTGTTCAAGAGTCTGCTAACAGCGGGCAAATAGCTGATCTTGAATCTGGTGACACGCGCTTTCAAACTGTCATATTTTCCGCCTGACAGCAGAGGAGAGGAGATACAATGACCAGGTTGTGAGTGGTGTAAGAAGGAACTACATATGCTGGTTTAAACCAAAGATGGACACAAACAGCTGGAGTAACTCAGCAAGACAGTCGAGACCCTTCTTGAGACATGTGAGTGGTCCTTGGATTATGTTGGTTGCTTTCCCGAGGCAGGATGAAGTGTGGATTATGTTGATGGGGCAGCCTGGTTTGTGTTGGACTGGGCTATTTCCACAACTCTCTGCAATTTATTGAGATCCTGAACAGACTAGGACAGACCAGCAATCTATGATGTTTATGGATATATGATTTCCATGGTGGTGCATCAGCAGAAGTTGATAGTCATTGGAGAGCCGCTAGATTGTTTGGTATTCTGGAGAAGTGGAGGCGTTGGTGTGGTGCCTTATCATCGTATCAATGTAGTTATACCAGAACAAATAGTTGGTGATATGTTTGGAGACATGCTTCTTTTTTCCCCCAAATTTGATAATTTTGTATTCAGATGGACAGAGTAATAAAGCCAATAAACAGAGCCTTTGGCCCACCACATCAATTTGCCCATCTGTATTAGTCCCATTTGCTGGCATAGGGACTTCATAGAAACATAGAACATAGGTGCAGGAGTAGGCCATTCGGCCCTTTGAGCCAGCACCGCCATACAATAAGATCATGGCTGATCATCCAAAATCAGTACCCAGTGTCGGCTTTTCCCCCATATCCCTTGATTCCCTTAGCGCTCAGAGCTAAATCTAACTCTCTCTTGAAATCTTCTGTGCCTTGCCTATTCATTTGTCTATATGTTTCTTAAACATGGTGACAGCATCCAATTCCATCACCTTCTCTGTCACATGATTTAGATATCAACCAACCCTGTGTAAAAAAAATACCCCTCACATTCCCTTTAAAACTCCTTGTGTTTACCTCAACCCTATCTCCTCATGTTTTTGAAATACTGACCATGAGAAAACAATATTGATTATTTATTCTAACCTCATATACTTCAAACAGGTCATTCCTCAGTTTCCTTCGTTGCAAGGAAAAAAATAAAATCCTCTCCAGGTTCTCCCCAATGGATAAAGTCCTCCAGTCGAAGCAATATTCTGCTGAAGGTAGACACCAAATACTGGAGTAAATCTCTGGGACGTACAGCATCTCTGGAGAGAAGGAATGGGTGACTTTTCGGGTCGAGACCCTTCTTAATACTGATCTGAAGAAGGATCTCGACCCAAAACGTCACCCATTCCTTCTCTCCAGAGATGCTGAGTTACTCCAGCATTGTGTGTCGACCTTCGATTTAAACCAGCATCTGCAGTTCTTTCCTAAATATTCTGCTGAATCTCCTTTGTGCTCTCTCCAGCAAAACTAAGGAAGGCACAAACAATCTCCCAGATGTATTGGAGGACAGAGGATCTTGGGGGGTAGAGGAACTGAAAGAAATTTTCATTAGGCGAGAAATAGTATTGGGTAGACTAATGGGACTGAAGGATGATAAATCCCCTGGGCCTGATGGTCTGCATCCCAGGGTCCTCAGGGAGGTGGCTCTAGAAATAGTGGACACATTGGTGATCATTTTCCAATGTTCAATAGATTCAGGATCAGGTCCTGTGTATTGGAGGATAGCTAATGTTATCCCACTTTTCAAGAAAGGAGCGAGAGAGAAAACGGGGAATTACAGGCCAGTTAGCCTGACTTCGGTGGTGGGAAAGATGCTGGAGTCAATTAGTAAAGAGGTAATAACAGTGCATTTGAATAGCAGTAAAAGGATAAGTCCAAGTCAGCATGGATTTATGAAAGGGAAATCATGCTTGACTAATCTTCTGGAATTTTTTGAGGATGTGACAATTAAAATGGATGAAGGGGAACCAGTGGATGTAGTGTATTTAGACTTTCAGAAAGCCTTTGATAAGGTCCCGCACGGGAGATTGGTGACTAAAATTAGAGCGCATGGTATTGGGGATAGGGTGTTGACATGGATAATTGGTTGGCAGACAGGAAGCAAAGAGTAGGAGTAAACAGCTCCTTTTCAGAATGGCAGGTAATGGCGAGTGGAGTGCCGCAAGGCTCGGTGTTGGGGCCCCAACTGTTTACCATATATATTAATGATTTGGAAGAGGGAATTAGAAACAACACTAGCAAGTTTGCGGATGACACAAAGCTGGGTGGCAGTGTAAACTGTGAAGAGGATGTTAGGAGGTTGCAGGTTGACCTGGACAGGTTGAGTGAGTGGGCAGATGCATGGCAGATGCAGTATAATATAGATAAATGTGAGGTTATCCACTTTGGCGGAAAAAACATGGAGGCAGATTATTTTCTCAATGGAGTTAGGTTAGGTAAGGGGGTGGTGCAGCGAGACCTGGATGTCCTTGTACACCAGTCACTGAAAGTTGGCGTGCAGGTACAGCAGGCAGTGAAGAAAACTAATGGAATGTTGGCCTTCATAACAAGAGGATTTCTGTATCGGAGTAAAGAGGTTCTTTGCAGTTTTATAGGGCCCTGGTAAGCCCACATCTGGAGTATTGTGCACAGTTTTAGTCTCCTAATTTGAGGAAGGACATCCTTGTAATTGAGGCAGTGCAGCGTAGGATCACGAGATTGATCCCTGGGATGGCGGGACTGTCATATGAGGAAAGATTGAAAAGATTAGGATTGTATTTACTGGAGTTTAGAAGGATGAGAGGGGATCTTGTAAAACATATAAAATTATAAAAGGACTGGACAAGCTAGATGCTGGAAAAATGTTCCCAATGTTGGGCGAGTGCAGAACCTGGGGACACAGTCTTAGAATAAAGGGGAGGCCATTTAAAACTGAGGTGAGAATTTTTTTTTCACCCAGAGAGTTGTGAATTTGTGGAATTCTCTGCCACAGAGGGCAGTGGAAAACAAACCACTGGATGGATTTCAGAGAGAGTTGGATAGAGCTCATGGGGCTAGTGGAGTCGAGGGATATGGAGAGAAGGCAGGCACGATTATTGATTGGGGACGATCAGCCATGATCACAATGAATGGCGGTGCTGGCTCGAAGGGCCGAATGGCCTGCTCCCGCACCCATTTTCTATGTTGCTATGTTAAAACCACATCCTTCCTACAATCTGGTGCCGTTTACTGTTCAGCAAAAATGCAACACTGTGCAGGTGTGTGAGTTAAGTTCCTTCTGCCATTCCTTGGGCCTCTGGCCCAACTGATTTAGATCCAGAATCAATCTTAGATAACCTTATTCACTGTCCACTCTACCACTAATTGATTATCCGTAAACTTACTAACCAAGACAATCGCATAATCATCCAAATGATGGACATAGATGATAAACAACAGTGGACCCAGTGCTGATCTCTGCAGCACACCACTGGTCATAGGTCTCCAAACTGTAAAACAGACCTACAGAATCATCTCTACCAAACTAGTTTTGTATCAATTGGCTACCTCACTCTGCATCGCTTGTGATCTAACTTCTGGACCTGCATACCATAAAACACCATGTCAAAGGCCTTGCTAAAGTCCATGTAGCAACACCTACTGCCTGTCCCTCACCAATTTTCATGGTTCCTGTTTGAAAAACTCAGTTAAATTCGTGAGTCACAATTTCCCTTTCACAGAACCACCGTGACTGTTCCTACTCAGTCCTTGTCTTTACAATTGCAGGCAGAACTTGTCTCTGAGAATTCCCCCCCAGTAACTTTCACACAATTCACTTTAGGCTCACTGGCCTGTAGTTCCCTGCCTTTTCCTTGCAGTCCTTAAGTAAAGGCACCACTATAGCCACCCCGCAGTCTTCCAGTACCTCATCCATGGCTAACAGTGATGCAAATAACTCTGCAGAGCCCCTGCATTTTCTTCCTTGGTTTCCCACATTGTCCTCGGATACCCTTGATCAGGCTCCAAGGATTTCCACTTTATGCACTTTAAGACCACTCTTTCGTAATGGTCCAAAGAACAGTGTGGGTCCCTCACCCCACAATGTTTGTGCCAAACATGATGCCTAATTAGGTCATGTGGTCAGAAGTGAGAGCAGTGGAATTAGGCCATTTGGCCCATCAAGTCTACTCCGCTATTCTATTATGGCTGATCTACCTCTCCCTCCTAACCCCGTTCTCCTGCCTTCTCCCCATAACGTTTGAGACCTGTACAAATCAAGAATCTATCTATCTCTGCCTTAAAAATATCCACTGACTTGGCTTCCAAGGCCTTCTGTGGCAAAGAGGTCCACATATTCACCACCCTCGGACTAAAGAAATTTCTCCTCGTCTCGTTCCTAAAGGAACGGCCTTTAATTCTGAGGCGCCTCTAGTGCAAGACTCTCCCATGAACGGAACCATCTTTTCCACATCCACTCCACCCAAGCCTTTCACTATTTGTATGTTTCAATGAGGTCACTCCTCGTTCATCTATACTCCTGCGAGTACAGGCCCAGTGCCGACAAACACTCATCGTAGGTTAACCTACTCATTCCTGGGACCATTCTTGTAAATCTCCTCTGGACCCTCTCCAGAGTCAGCACATCCTTCCTCAGCTTGGCTGTCTGAAACTGGTGCCATATTGCAGTAAGATAGACACAAAACGTTGGAATCACTCAGCAGGACAGGCAGCATCTTTGGAGAGAAGGAATGGGTGATGTTTTGATTTGAAACCCTTCTTCCAAATGATCTTTAGACAGAGATCCTGCCTGTCCGCCTGAGTTACTCTAGCATTATGTGTCTATCTTCGATTTAAAACAGCATCTGCAGTTCCTCCCTAGCCATATTATACTGATGTGTTCTAAGCTACACTACCCGCCTTTCCACCTATTTCCGTATCATCCACAAACGTGGCCACAAAGCCCTTAATCTCATCTGCCTGTACATGATCCATACCTCTCTATTCCCTGCACATTGTTGTGCCTATCTAAAAGCCTCTTGTACACCACTATTGTATCTGCCTCCACCACCTCCCCAGACAATGCGATGAAGGCCCCCACCACTCTGTGTAAAAACACTTGCCCCGCATATCTCCTTAATACTTCCCCCCTCTCAACTTACAGCTATTCCCACGAGTACTGTTCATTTGCAACCTGGGAAAAAAGTTTTGACTGTCGACTTTATCTATGCCTCTAAACATGGGACATGTTTGCAGACATCACAGTTCTCGTCCCTGAATTCCCCAGTTTATGTGACGTTCTCAATGGCTGCCAATATACATTCCACATTGATCCTTCAGGGACCCTAATCTCACCTTTGTTGCCTTTCAATATGCTTAAATAATCCCCAGGTTATCTCCATAACCTTCTCTGCTAAAGATATCTTGTGTCTTCTTTTTGCTCTTCTGCTTTTCGACTTAAGTGTACTTCTATATCACTTGCACACCCCAAGAGATTTGCTTCATCCCAGCTATCTACACATGATATATACTTCTTTTATTCCTTCCTCTACTTTCTAAAAATATTGAGCAATTCAGTTTGTTGACAAATACTTTATTGAACTTTTACAGGTATACAGAAGCGTACTGTTGCATCACGGTCTGGTTTGGCAACTCAAAGGCCCATGTACGAAGGAGACTACAGAGAGAGGTAGACACTACCAGGTCACTCACATGTGCTGACCTCTCCACCATCAGAGGGATCCAGATAAAGCACTGCTTTAGTGGCAGCTAATGTTATCAAAAAACCACCCCACCCTGGCTGTGCTCATAATTCACTCCTACCATCAGAAAGAAGGTACAGGAGTCTGAATATCATGGTCATCAGGTTCAAGAACAGCTCCTTCCCAATAATTATCGTGCTTTTGAACATGACACAATACTAACCTCAGCTATGATCTGCTGTGCACCATGTTTTTAGCTGCATTATGGATTTCAGTTGTTGCACAATTTTGGTTACCAAGTAATGTGGTTACAAATTTAATGTATGTTTAATTGTTAATTATGATCTGTGTGCTCCTGTGTTAAATGACATTTGAAGCTGCAGCAAGTGTGCATGTCATTGTTCTATTGCGGGTACATATCTATATACAAAAACTCTCGTTTGTTTGTTCCTGAACTACAGCCAGAACGGTACACGATAGCGCAGCAATTTTAGGCCCACTTTACTCACCATCTGGTGCTAATGGAAGAAGTTTAATTGAAATAGGTGTTATATTTTTTAAGTTATTCACATTTTTAAAGTTTAAATCTATCTCCTAGTGAGGGAGGGGGCAAGGAGGGGTTGAGTGGGTGGGAGGAGAAGGGGGGAGGGGGGTGAGGGGCAGCGAGGGGAGGAAAGGGTAGGAAGGGGGGTTGGGGGAGGGAGGGGGAGGAGGGACGGAGGGGTGAGGGTAGGAGGGGGGAGAGGGGAGGGTGGGGGGGAGGGGGAGCAGAGGTGAGGAGGAAGGGGGGGAGTGGGGAGGAGAGGGGAGGGGGGAGGAGAGGGTGCTGCACCAATGCAGGAGAGGTTTGGGCCCAACGGGTCCACTTGGTTTTTGTGATAATTATGCGTCCATGACTCTTGAGAGCCCAAATATCTCTTGTGGACCCAGGTTCCCTCATCCTGATGGTCACTTTCAGTGAACTCTGATATATTGGTCAAAATGATCAAAACTAGATTCCCTTTCAGCATCTTGTTAACTTTGCCCAAATGATTTGGGTTTTACTCGAGTGTCATGTTATCTCTTTAGTAATAGCAGCTGACATTTTCCTGTGACACCAAATGCTGGAGTAAATCAGCGGGATAGGCAGCATCACTGGAGAGAAGGAATGGGTGACGTTTCGGATCGAGAAACATCTATCTTTGATTTAAACCTGCAGTTCTTTCCGACACAGTTTCCTGTGGCAGGTTGTTGAGATCATTTGCCTGGTGTTTCCTGCTCCCCCCCCCCCCACCCACTCCACCTTTGTTGGTATGGAATTGTACTCTTTGTTGTTGCCGGAAGGATACTGCCCCTAATCTGGGAATATTTGGAAAAAAATTAAAAATGCCAGCTCAACACCAACTTTTTTTATAACTCTGGAATGATGAGAAGATAACCTAGAGACTTGTCTGCCTTCAGCTCCAACAGCTGTCTAGATAACAATTTTGATTGCAATTTTTCAGGGATTCCCCTAACTTCCAGTTCCTGATTTACAGCCATTTCTGCGAGGTTCATTGTATCCTCTGTAGTGACTCTGACAGACTCATGGGATTGTGCAGTACAGAGACAGCCCATGTGGCCCTCCATACTGACGATTAAGAGCCCCACTGTACCAGTCCAGTTTATCATACTTGCTCCATAACCTTCAACACTGCAACGCTTTAAGTGCTCTCCCAGATACTTGTTCACTTGTGTGATTGTTCTTGTATCCACCACATTCTCAGGCACCATATCCCACATTGCAACCACGTTCTGAGTGTAATACAACCCTCAGGCCCCGTCTAATTCTCGCCTTCCTTACCTGGCAGTGATTCCCACTCACTCTGCTGTCAACAATTTACCACCATTGCCCCTCAGACTCACTTTGCACAGAATCACCGCTCACTTTCTCAATAAATTTCTATTTTATTTTATCTCACCAGAAACGCTTACTCTTTACACGATTCTGACTGGCTGCATCTCTCGCCTCTTACTTTGCCCTTTATCTCTTTCATTAATTTTTCGCTGATCTTTTTCACTGCGTCTGCCTTGGAAACAACTTATTTTGTTCAAGTTTCAGTCTTGAGAAAACAGATTCTATTTCGCTTCCCCAGTTGCACATTTGACACCAAAATGTCTCCGGAAGCCGGGAAGCACTTTGGGAGTCATCTTTTTTAACTTCTCCAGTGCTTAACACCATCCGGCCTGCATTTCTAGGCAGCAAACTGACGAAGATGCGGGTGGATGCACCATTGGTGTCCTGGATCACCAACTACCTGACTGGACGACCACAATGTCAGGCAACAGAACTGTGTCTCGGACATGGTAGTGAGCAACACGGGGGCCCCACAGGGGACGGTACTCTCTCCCTTCCTGTTCAACATCTACACCTCGGACTTCAGATATAACTCGGACTCCTGCCACCTGCAGAAGTTTTTTGGATGACTCTGCAATTGTGGGCTGCATCAGTGAGGGGAGGGAAGCTGAATGCAGACTTTGTTGAGTGGTGTCGGTTTAATCACCTGATGTTGGACCAAACGGTGGTAGCCAGTGCCACCTTCTTTGCT
The DNA here is from genome assembly GCF_053455715.1 of Rhinoraja longicauda. NCBI lineage: Eukaryota > Metazoa > Chordata > Chondrichthyes > Rajiformes > Arhynchobatidae > Rhinoraja > Rhinoraja longicauda. The sequence continues at coordinate 16,151,764 of NC_135986.1, forward strand.
GTTGTGTGCTGGGGCAGCAGGGCAAAGGCCGCGAACACCATCAGAATTCACAAACTCATCTGGCTCCACCCTGGGAGCGGAAGTGGATTCATAGGAGGTGATCTTGGAGGGGAGGATGCTACTCAATGACACACTATGTGACAGACTGGTTCCACCATGATGCAGTACAGAATTCCACAGGATATCCCTCTTCCCTGAGGCTATCAAACTGTGCAACTCCTCCCCTTTCTGTCGTGGGGTAGACTGACTCACCTCCCCCCACCCTCAAATCTTTGCACATCCCCAACCCTTTCCACTCGTCACTTTAATTTCATGTTTCATGTATCTAGTGTTTTATGACTGTTGGCAGTAGGGTTGCCAACTGTCCCATATTAGCCGGGACATCCCGTATTTTGGGCTAAATTGGTTTGTCCCGTATTAGGCCGGTGGGGTGGGGGGTGCTTGGGGGGGAGGGGGGGGGATGGTGATGTAAGCCTGGACGCTGCAGGCCCTGACGTTGTTTTATCCGGACAGTTTAGGTCCAGACAATCGAGTTTTCCGACATTTTAGCTCCAAACACTCTGGACGTCATCTGTCCCACATTTGGGAGTGAGATAGTTGGCACCCCTACCGATGACAGTATTATTTTTACAATTATTAATATATTCAGTTTCTGTCAACTCAATATCAAATATCATGTAACTTGTGTTTTATGACTGTTGGCAGATCAGTTTCCCTCCTGGAAAAAGTGACTGATTGCCAACTCACTGTGCCCCTCCCCCGGGTTGGGGGGTTCAGGTGGTACCTGGGGAGGGGGTGGTTTGGGTGGGAAGAGATGAGTTAACCAGGGAGTTGTGGAGGGAATGGTTTCTGCGGAAGGCGGAAAGAGGAGGAGATGGGAAGATGTGACTAGTGTTGGGATCCCATTGGAAATGGAGCATTATGTCGGAACATTATGTATTGTATACGATAATAGACACAGCTGCAGGAGTAGGCCATTTGGCCCTTCGAGCCAACACTGCCATTCAATGTGATCATAGCTGATCACCCACAATCAGTACCCCATTCCTGCCCTCTCCCCATACCCCCTGACTCCAATATAATTAAGAGCTCTATCGAACTCTCTCTTGAAAGCATCCAGAGAATTGGCCTCCACTGCCTTCTGAGGCAGAGAATTACACAGATTTACAATTCTCTGAGTGAAAAAGTTTTTCCTCATCTCCATTCTAAATGGCCTACCCCTTATTCTTAAGCTGTGGCCCCTGGTTCTGGACTTCCCCAACATTGGGAACATGTTTCCTGCCTCCAGCGTGTCCAATCCCTCAATAATTTTATATGTTTCCATAAGATCCCCTCTCATCCTTCGAAATTCCAATGTATCCAAGCCCTGTCGCTCCAGTCTTTCAACATACGACAGTCCCACCATTCCGGGAATTAATCTAGTGAACCTATGCTGCACTCCCTGAATAGCCGGAATGTCCTTCCTCAAATTTGGAGACCAAAACTGCACACAGTACATGTAACAGTAGCTTTCTTCACTGCCTGCTGTACCTGCATGCTTACTTTCAGTGACTGATGAACAAGGACACACAGATCTTTTTGTACTTCCTCTTTTCCTACCTTTGGGACAGGTATTGGCTGATGGGGTGAAATTTAAGGACTAGGGGAAGTCTATCTTTGTTGCGACTACAGTGGTCTGCAGGGATAGGTGATGAATAAGGTTATCTTACAAGTTTACAACTGAATATATATCAATTGGAAAAGTAGCCAACTGAATAGCAGATGAAGTTTAATTCAGATAAGATAACGGAGATAAATCCACATAAGACAAGAACTTGTTTTTTGGATGACAAATAAAGATATCTTGAATCTTGAAGTTGAACCAGTGCAGAACATGCGTAATAGAGTTCAATTTGAGTTTATTGTCACATGCACGAGTACAATCAGCTGTTTGAACAATAAAAAATCTTGCTTACAGCAGCATCAAAGGCATGTAGGCTTAGATAAATGCACAAAACAAAATACATATAAATTGTACATTAAAATAAATAAAATTCTTAAAGAAAGATGACTGCAAAACCAAAACAAAGTACAACAACAAAAGTCTATAACAGTGCAAGAGTTGTGCCATAGTGTTCCATTCTCGAGCTACGATTAGGATTGTGTAGGTCAATCCTGTTCAAGAACCTGAGAGTTGTATGAAAGGAACTGTTCCTGAACCTGGTGGTATGAAACCTCAGGCTTTAGTGCCTCCTGCCCAGGCAGGAGAATAGATTTGAGAGAGAAAGATGGATCAGCAATGATTGAATCGCTGAACAGACTTGGTGGGCCGAATGGCCTAATTCTGCTCCTATGACATGAAATTTACCATTAATCTATGACTTTGCCCAAACCCTTTGCCCCACCGCATTGGTTGCCACTTTGGTACCTCACAGCGTCACTCTTTGTCTACCCTCTTGTTTTCAAAATATCTCGGGCTCTGTGAGGTTTTCCCTAAGCTGAGCTGCCATTAATATTTCAAGACAGTTTGCTCTCCTCAATTCATGCTACAGAACCCCACCCTCTATGTAACCTTAAAGGACCTCCCCAGTCGCTAATCCTCTTAAATCTAACGTGCACTTCCGTTTATTATTATTATTTTTTTTCTTTTCTCTCTCGTTTGTCATATTATTTATGGTGTACTATGTTATAGACAATAGACAATAGGTGCAGGAGTAGGCCATTCATCCCCTCGAGCCAGCACCGCCATTCAATGCGATCATGGCTGATCACTCTCAATCAGTACCCCGTTACTGCCTTCTCCCCATACCCCCTCACTCCACTATCCTCAAGAGCTCTATCCAGCTCTCTCTTGAAAGCATCCAACAAACTGGTCTCCACTGCCTTCTGAGGCAGAGAATTCCACACCTTCACCACTCTCTGACTGAAAAAGTTCTTCCTCATCTCTGTTCTAAATGGCCTACCCCTTATTCTTAAACTGTGGCCCCTTGTTCTGGACTCCCCCAACATTGGGAACATGTTTCCTGCCTCTAATGTGTCCAATCCCCTAATTATCTTATATGTTTCAATAAGATCCCCCCTCATCCTTCTAAATTCCAGTGTATACAAGCCTAATCGCTCCAGCCTTTCAACATACGACAGTCCCGCCATTCCAGGAATTAACCTAGTGAACCTACGCTGCACGCCCTCAATAGCAAGAATATCCTTCCTCAAATCTGGAGACCAAAACTGCACACAGTACTCCAGGTGCGGTCTCACCAGGGCCCGGTACAACTGTAGAAGGACCTCTTTGCTCCTATACTCAACTCCTCTTGTTATGAAGGCCAACATTCCATTGGCTTTCTTCACTGCCTGCTGTACCTGCATGCTTCCTTTCAGTAACTGATGCACTAGGACACCCAGATCTCGTTGAACATCCCCTCTTCCTAACTTGACACCATTCAGATAATAATCTGCCTTTCTATTCTTACTTCCAAAGTGAATAAACTCACGCTTATCTACATTAAACTGCATCTGCCATGTATCCGCCCACTCATGTCGAGTTCGACTTCGCGTTCGCAGTCAGTTGGATGACAATAATCAGAGACGGCACAGACTTTACCTGTTAGTTTATTAGAGATCTCGTGGACAGGTTTCTAAAAGCACACACAGAGTTGCGGACTCCGGGGCCATTGGAAACGTGTCACACCAGCCCCTAGAATTAAGCCCCTTTTATCCCCCAAAACCGCAGAATTCACAGTTATTTACAAGTATCACAACCAATCAATATTGGAATTAAGTCAGTTTTCCCTTATACGGCCGAGTGTTGGCACAAAGTCAGTTTTCCCATATAAGGTTCTAACATGCTATTGTTATATATATTGTTATATATGCCCCATCCCCCAGAGAATCCAGTACAAAATCCTCCTCATAACCTACAAAGCCCTCCATAACCTGGCCCCATCCTACCTGACCGACCTCCTCCACAGGCACACTCCCACCTGCCGCTGCCAATCTCCTATCCCCCCACATCCGGACTAAACTCAGATCCTGGGGGGACAGGGCTTTCTCCATCGCTGCTCCCACCCTATGGAACTCACTACCCCAAACCGTTAGAGACTCCTCCACACTCACCACATTCAAAACATCGCTGAAGTCTCACCTGTTCAGTACTGCCTTCAACCACTGAAGGTCACCTCACCTTCTGTCTCCTTTCTCTGTTCATTTATTTATTTACTTATTTATCTATTTATTCATTTCCCTATGTTCTCAAAATCTCTGTAAAGCGTCTTTGAGTATATGAAAAGCGCTATATAAATAAAATGCATTATTATTATTATTATTAAGGTTTAGTCGGCGTCTGTTTATTGTTTATGTTCTTTATACATTGTGTTTTTCTCCTCTGAAGACGAGCTGGAACATTCTGCGGTTTGGGCTACTGATTACTACTAGCTTTAGCAAGCTCAGCATTTTTGTGATTACGTAGCCTCAAGCAGGTGTGTGAGAAAGAGAGAGCCTCAAGCATGTGCTTTAACCTAGCACACAATGCTGCAAAGCCCATGCGGAGTCTAGTGGCTGAAGCAAAGAAAAAGGACAGATCTCCACATTCCCCCCTTTTATCATTCTATGATAACTATAAAGGTATAAATCAAACGGAAGGCTCATTAGAGGCGAGCTTATAGAGTCATCAGAGTTTATTCCTAACCTTATGATGCTTTATTAGCCGAATAGGCTGTCTAATCTCGCCTCTAGTCCCTACTCCTTCCACCGGATTCTTATACCCTAACCCCTCCTGGAGACTAGTGGTAAACATCCCCATAGCTCTGGTTTCTCCCCAGAACAATTAATCGGATGTACTCCTCTTCCACTGACTCTCCTGCCACCTGCTCATTCAGCTGATCATTCGTGAGTCCTCCCATTGAACTTTCATCCTCCTTCAGCATGGGACACGTTTCCCTGTTTCCTCCATTCTCAACATCAGCATTTTGTGGGTATTCCCAATCCCCTCCATCATTCGCATAAGCCTCGCAATTATACATTTAATTACTGCAATGCCTACAAACACACATATTAAGATAATGCCGAGATATATAGCAATATTAATAAACCAGTTGTACCATTTGCCCAAACCCCAATCCCCCCAATCCACTCCTTCGGTCATCCCATTCAGGAAGGTTCGAATGTCATCCTTGGATAAAATAACTAGGATTCGAGACTGGGGTGGGAGTTAAGAGGCCCACCACTGAAGTGGAGGGGTAACAGACAACAGATTCTGGAGAGTACATCAAATCATGAGCCCTTATGAATAAGTTCTGAGCATCGTCCATCTCTCTTTTTCATCGTGCCCCCGGGCGGGGTGTCAAGAGGGAGTCTTGGTGAGAGGCCTCATGAGAGCATGATCCAGTCTTTTTGTCGTCGTCACGTGGACAAATGAAGTCGAAGCGACACTCCTGGAACAAACGGGGCAAATCCCACCTGTTGCGGTATCTCAGGAGTACTCTCCTGGTATCTTGGTGTAGGACTCCGTTACAGTAATTATACTTGGTGACATTCCAAGATCCCGTAGCCTCTGGTGTATCGTCATCACACATCATCACATCGTTTCTACAAAGGTGGAAAACTCGGTTGCTACGTCCGGGATCACATCGCCAGAGTATCTCGGCCATACTCGTAATCTGGGCGAACCCCAAGAGGCCACATAAGACTTCGTGTCCCATAATTGTATATGATAATCTGGATTGGTCTGAAAGACAAAAGACTCACAAAAAGATTTAAAAAACACAAAAACTTAACTCAAAAACAAAAACTTACAAAACAGGAGATAAATTGACTTAAACATTCCCATCCTTCCCAACAGACTCCTCCTCCTTCTCCTTTTGATTGGCCTGACCAATCAATTTGCAGTGATGTAGATACACCCAGGCCAATCGTCCTTCAATCCTGACAGCCGTGGGGGTCGTAAGAAGAACTTGGACGGGTCCTTCCCACCGTGGGTCAAGGGACTTCTTAGTCCAATTTTTAATAAGGACATAAGAACCAGGCGTGATTGGAGAAGGGGGAGTATTGGCAAGTGGAGTACCAAAGGCAGGGCGAACCTGTGAATGAGCACAACGCAAAGCTTTAGTTAGGGCAATAATATAGGTGGTCATTTCGTCAGTCATATGGTGGAAATGCACCGGCGCCAGAGGAGCATCATTCCAAGGAGTGCGGAGAGGCCGCCCATAAACGATCTCCGCAGGCGAGAGGGCAGTCCGACCTGCGGGAGTAGTGCGAATCTGAAAAAGAGCTACAGGCAACAGTTTTAGCCAAGGAGAACCAGTTTGTTCAATTAGTTTAGCGAGTTTGGTTTTTAAAGTTTGATTAGCTCGTTCGACTAGGCCAGCAGCTTGTGGCCGGTACACGCAGTGTAGTTGCTGATGTACGCCCAGCTGGGCGCACATTTCCTTGTTAACCGCTGCAATGAAATGCAGACCATTATCAGAACTGAGGCGAGCAGGAATGCCAAAAAGAGGAATGATTTCCTTAAGTAACACTTTAACCACCGTGGAGGCTTTGTTATCAGAGGTCGGATAAGCCTCGATCCATTTACTAAAGACATCAATAATAATGAGTACATATTTATAACTTTGACACCGTGGAAGTTCAATGTAATCCATCTGTAGGGTCTCAAAGGGACCCTCAGGCAGAGGGGTCTTGCCCGGGAACACGGGGCCCCTTGGCCCGTGTTATGGCGGAGACACACAAGGCACCGTGCACTCACACGGGATGCCAATTCTTGGAGCCGAGGGTGCCACCAGGTGTTAAGAAGCAACAAACTCGTTGCTTGTGCCCCGCAGTGAGTGGCCAGATGGATACATTCAACCACCCATAGGGCTATTGTATCAGTCATACAGGTCTGACCCACAGGTGTGGTCCATAGCCCCGTCACTTAATCAATTCTACAGCCAGAATTGACCCATAAAGCCTTATCTACATCAGGAGCGTCCTCCTGTAACCGAAGTACTTCTTGGATGGTTGGCATAGGTGTTTCAGAGGTTGACCGTCCCTTGGGGGGGGTTAGTGGTCAGTCTCATCATTTTTTGACACAACATTAGTCCTACTTCGTGCAGCTTGTTTGGCTGCAAGGTCGACATTGTGATTTCCGAAATCGACGGGGGATGTGCCAGAGGTATGGGCAGAGCATTTAATGACAGCGATACTTAGGGGCAATTGAATGGCTAAGAGGAGGGCAGAAACAAGGGCTTGATTAGAAATAGGAGTGCCTGAGGAGGTGAGGAATCCCCGGTTCTTCCAAAGTTGGCCAAAGTCGTGCACCACGCCAAAAGCGTATCGAGAGTCCGTATATATGTTAATGCTTAATCCCTCCCCCATAATACAAGCCCGAATCAGGGCATAAAGTTCGGCCTTTTGGGCAGACACAGATGGATCAAAAGCCCCAGATTCTAAAAGGCGATTATTGTCAGTAACTACTGCATAGCCAGAGAGATGCTGACCGCGCTCATCCAGGGAGGAACTGCCATCAGTGTACATGACCAGGTCAGGATTGAGGAGCGGTGCGTCAGAGAGATCAGCCCGCGGGCTAGTGTCTTCTTGGATCAACTGGAGACAATCATGCCCAGAGGTTACTTGATCGAGAGGTGGGTGATCGAGAAATGTAGCAGGATTGATGTTAGAGCAATATTTAAAAGTCAGCTGGGGGTTATTCAACAGAAAGATCTCATAACAGTTTTGTCGTGCCGAAGTCAGATGTTGGGTCTGCAGTTGACCGAGTAAGGTGGTAACCGAATGGCAACTATAAACGGTAATGTCTTGCTGAAGTGTGATGTTGGCTGCAGACTGGAGACTATTGTAGAAGGCAGTGAGGATCTGGGTACATCGCGGGTAGCCCAAAGCGACAGGGTCCAGTTTGGAGGAATATCAATGGGTTTTCTGAGGACCCCATGACAGGCGTTAATGATGGCATCTTCTCTTATGTTTGGGGCATTACCAACAGCATTTGCCATAGCCGCATGATCCTGATGCCCCCCTATTATCTCGACAAACTTCAGCCATTCCTTTCGATTCAGGACCTGTCTGACCAGGGACCATAAATCTCTGCTATCAGCCTGATACATCGATATTGTAGTACGTAGCCAGTCGCAGAATGCCTGGGGGGATTTTTTTCTGTCCGGAGCACCATTAAGGAGGGAAACAATTTCATGCGGTTTCCAAGGAATGTACACTTCTATGGTATTGGGTGCTGCTGCACCTCCACCGGGAGGAACTACCCCGGCTCTTGGATTGGGCACATGACGTACAGGGAGTTGCCGATTAGTATTTTCCTCATCACTAGACCCAGACGAGTCTGTGTCCGTATCCCCCTTATGAGAGGGGCTCCCTGATCTGGAAGTATCGATCGTTTAGCCTGGACGTGCTGCGGGAGTGCGGTGTTCAAATCTGCGGTCGTTTTCAGATGATCTTTACTCCTTGTCCCCTCACATGGTCCTCGGTGAAAAGTCACATCTGTATAGCCAGGTGGAGGGGGGCGATCAGCGGTAGGGTATATGGCTGCGGGAGTAGAGGGTGCTCTGGGGCTCTGAGCCATGACTTGAGTTCCTGATGGGAAGCCTCTACTCACGGTGGGATCGGGAAGCCCGCCACCGGTTGGGTGTCTCAAAACCGGAGGGGGTGTTTGGCTACTAACGGTGAGATACAATAGACCCTCGTCCCATATGGAGTCGTCATCCCCCCCAAAACCTATGCCAGCCATTGAATTGCGCAATTCTTTTGATTGTACATCTTTAGTTTGTTTAGTTACGGTCGCCCGTTTCCGTTTTTCTTCTCCCACCTCCTTTTTTAAAATGTCAACAGTTTTAGGGCTTCCTTCGTCTGTCAACTTAATGCCCACTTTGACGACGTTGTCCTGCCAACTAGATAAAATCTCCTTATCCCTCTTTTCTTGGCAAAACTACCGCCACTTCTGGATCAGAAGTTTTGCTTCCTTACTGCGGTTTCGGGTCCAGATAAGCTCCTGGGCTTTTTGGACAGTCTCCAGGTCATCTGACCCCCCTAATGGCCATACAGTAGGTCCTAGTTTCTTATTAAGGGCCCCCGATAATAGTCGGAATTGTTTAGCATATTCCGGGAGCTTATCACATAAAAGGTTAAGAGGGGACCTGTCGTCTGAGGTGGTGTCTATTACGTTCCCCATTTGTATTTTATATATGTTTTTCTTATCAACAAAAGGAGTTGTATATTCCCTGAGTTTCCTCTCGTGCCTTGGCAGCCATTTGTGTCAAAAATGTTCCAGAGATTCACCTCCCCCTCCCGTGCTGAGGTTGCACCAGTCTGTGTCCCTGCAGGACTGTGGTTATTTTTTCCGTGTCCATCGCCCTCCTTTCAGTGCTGGAACTGTACTGGGCAGTCTCTGCAGTCCAGAGCTGGTTTGTACGAGTCTGTGTCCTTCCAGTGTTGCTGTGGTTGGTGCAAAGCTCTCTGTCCCCACTGGGCTTGGTATGGTCTGTACTGGGCTGTGACTTCACAGTGTTGTGCAGGGGGTGTTACTGTCATTATCTGTCCAGCAGAGCAGTTGGTGCTGGGAATCTGTGCCCCCACAGGCAGTGCTGGGTTGTTGGGGTTTGTGTCACTAATTACTGTCCTGTGTTGCATGTAGTCATAAGTTCATAAATTATTGGAGCAGATTTAGACCATTTGGTCAATCAAGGCATTCAATCTTGGCTGATCTTTCTTCCCCTCTCAACCCCATTCTCATACCTTATTCCCATAACCCCTAACATCCATGCTGATCAAGAATCTGTCAATTTTTGCTTCAAAAATAATAATTGATGGCTTCTGCAGCCTTTTGTGGCAATGAATTCCACTTCACCCTGTCTAAAGAAATTCCTCCTCATCTCCTTTTTAAAAGCCTTTTTTTCTAAAGTTGTGGCTTCCAGTCCTAGACTTTCCCACGAGTGCAAACATCTTCTCCACATCCACTCTATCCAGGCCTTTCCTAGTCATAGAGTGATACAGTGTGGAAACTGCCCTTCGGCCCAACTTTCCCACACCGATCAATATGTCCCAGCTACAAGAACCACAGGCCCACATTTGGTCCATATCCCTCCAAATCTGTCCTATCCATGTACCTGTCTAACTGTTTCTTAAATGTTGGGATCGTTCCTGCCTCAACTACCTCCGGTGGCAGCTTGTTTCATACATCTACCACCCTTGGGTGAAAAAGTTACCCTTCAGATTCCTATTAAATCTTTTCCCCTTCATCTTAAACCTATGTCCTCTGGACCGCGATTCATCTACTCTGAGCAAGAGACTGTGCATCTACCCGATCTATTCGTCTCATGATCTTGCACACCTCTATAAGTCTTACACACCAGTCTGAAGAAGGGTCTCGACCCGAAACACCACCCATTCCCTCTCTCCTAGATACTGCCTGACCTGCTGAGTTACTCAAGCACTTTATACCTTCGATTTGGACCAGCATTTGCAGTTATTTTCCTACACTTCTTTAAGATCATCCCTCGTGCTCCTGCACTCCAAGGAATAGAGTACCAGCCTACTCAACCTCTGCCTATAGCTCAGACCCTCCAGTCCTGGCAACATCCACGTAAATCTTCTCTACATTTTACAATCATCTTCACAATCTGCAAATCCACCCACTTCTGTATCATCTGCAAACTTGCTCGTCAATATCTTCACTATTCTGTAAATTTCATTGAGGTCCCCCTCATCCCTCTAAACTCCAGCAAGTACAGGCCCAGAGCCATCAAAAGCTCATCATATGTTAACCCAATCTCTGTGGCCCTGACATGCAGTGCTGTGTTTGTTATGGGTCAACACCCTGACAATACAATGCCTGCTGATGTAAAGGTCTGTGCCCTGACAGTACATTGCCAACTATTGTCTATTGTGTTGCCCTGCATTCTTGCCCTCTCCATTGAAACGGAAACTTCATCCTCTCCTTCCCCGTTAGTTTGTTTCTATCTTCATACACTTCTCTTGGTGATCTATCCCTTCAGAGTGGATTAACGTGAACAAGATGCTTGTGTTTGTTGCTGCTGTTGTTTTAATTGTGAAGTGACTGACTTTTAGTGACTGCAGTCTGTTGTTTTGAAAGCAGGCATCCCATTATCTATTCTAGAAAACTACATAGTGCCAGCTCTAGGACCCATCCCTGGACCATGTCATAATTTCAGGTCATAATTTCACAAACCATTTCTAATTTTATCACTTCTGGCTGTCTGCCTTCCACAGTCTCCAACCTCATTGTTGGAGCCATTTATGCTTAATTCAGTTGTCATTGTGTTATGGCTATGTTTTAATATTTCTAGTTTATATCTTTTTTGCCTGCTTGTGGGTGTGACTTAATGCGTAATGGGGAGTGTCTAGATTGGAGGAGGCTAGTGTGTCGACAGAGGTTGTGGGTCAGTTTAGACTCGGAGGATGGTGAGCATACAGTTCTTTACCACGAGCTCGTACCATACGCTTTTATCATCTATATTTGTAAGAACCATATGGTAATAACTGCAAGAATTCTAGATATTGTTTGAAGAATAAACAGTTGATAAAGTACGGAAACTGATGAATTACTCTATGATTTGTGCTACTTTAATAAAACCAATTAATGAAGAAAAGAAGTTTGGAAGATTCGTTTTGTCATATATGGGTGCGACGTGTGCGTAAGCTATAACTACATATCATCCCCGAGAAGTAATGGCTATCGAAGTGGGATTTCGAGATGGTACAGAAACTGCCATTACACTCATTGTTTCCCATCCCTGCTCAGCCTGGTTTTACCTTCTCCCCAAAATCCATCATCACAAATGCCTTGGCAGACACATTGTTTCTGCCTGCTCCTGTCCCACTGAAATATTTTCCACATATCTCGACTCCATCCTATCCTCCCAGATCCAATCTCTCCTGACCAATGTCCAATATATCTCACACACCCTTCTTCTCTTTAATGACTTCCAATTTCCTAGCCCCCACTCTCTCATCTTGACTATGGATGTTCAGTCACTCTACACCTCCATCCCCCACTAGAAAGGCTTTAAAGTCCTCCGTTTCTTCCTGAACTGCAGAAACATCCAATTTCCCTCAGCCTAACGGAGTTGGTCCTCACCCTTAACAACTTCTTCTGTGACTCCTCCCACTACCTCCAAGGCAAAGGGATAGCTATGGGCACCCGCATGGGCCCCAGCCATGCCTGCTTCTTTGTAGGGGACGTCGATCAATCCATGTTCCAGGTGTACTCTGGCCTATCCCCGAAGTCTATCTCCATTACATTGATGACTGCACCGGTGCTACCTCCTGCACCCATGCAGAACTCATGGACTTCATCAACTTCACCACCAATGACCAAACTGGGTGATTGTTTCGCTGAACACCTTTGCTGTCCACCTGGACCTACCTGATCTCCTGGTTGCTAAACACACCCATACTCTTTCCTTTTGCCATGATGACCTTTCTGTCCTAGGTCTCCTCCATTGTCAGAGTGAGGCTAAATGCAAATTGGAGGAATAGCATCTCAAATTTTCCTTGGGCAACTTACAGCCCAGTGGTATGAATATTGATTTTACTAACTTCACGTAACTACGGCATTCCCACTCTCTTCATCCCTCCCCCACCCAACTCACACCAGCTTCTCATTTTCATCCAACAAACAGCCAACAATGGCCTGTTTCCTTTATCATTGTTACTTATTTTCATATCTTTCATTCGTTGTTTTTTATCTCTCTACATCATCGTCTATATCTCTCGTTACCCTTTCCCCGGGTCTCTGGTGTGTGAAGCAGCTGCTCCAGCTGTGCCACTGTGCTGTCTCATTGTTGGAGTCGCCATGAAACCGCAGGATTGTCATAAAAATGCAGCTGGTTTAATACTGGAAAGACACCTGGTGCTTTACCTGGTTAGCTTGAGCCCCAGCCCCAAAGTCTGAAGAAGGGTCTCGACCCGAAATGTCATCCATTCCTTCTCTCCAGAGATACTTCCTGTCCCGCTGAGTTACTCCAGCTTTTTGTGCCTATTTTCAGTTTAAACCAGCATCTGCAGTTGCTTCCCACATATTAAGTGTTCACATTGATGCATTGGCTCTGAGAAACATTAGACCATGATAGAAACATAGAACAACAGGTGCAGGAGTATGCCATTCTGCCTGTCGAGCCAGCACCGCCATTCAATTTGATCATGGCTGATCATTCACATCAGTACCCCATTCCTGCCCTCTCTCCATACCTACTGACTCCACTATCATTAAGAGCTCCATCGAACTCACTCATGAAAGCATCCAGAGAATTGGCCTCTATTGCCTTCTGAGGCAGAGAATCCACAGATTTACAATTCTGAGTGAAAAAGTTTTTCCTCATCTCTGTTCTAAAAGGCCTTATTCTTAAACTGCGCCCCCTGATTCTGGACTCCCCCAACATTGGGAACATGTTTCCTGCCTCTCGCATGTCCAATCCCTTAATAATCTTATGTTTCAATGAGATCCCCTCACATCTTTCTAAATTCCAGTGTATACAAGCCCAGTCGCTTCAGTTTTTCAACATATAACAGTCCCGCCATTCCAGGAATTAACGTAGTGAACCTACACTGCACTTCCTCAATAGCAAGAATGTCCTTCCTCAAATTTGGAGACCAAAACTGCGCACTGTACTCCAGGTGCAGTCTCACTCGGGCCCTCGACAACTGCAGAAGGAGCTCTTTGCTCCCATACTCAACTCCTCTTGTCATGAAGGCCAACATGCCATTAGCTTTCTTCACTGCCTGGTGTACCTGCATGCTTACTTTTAGTAACTGATGAAAAAAGACACCCATTTCCAAACTTGACACCATTTAGATAATAATCTCCCTTCCTGTTCATACCACCAAAGTGGATAACCTCACATTTATCCACATTAAACTGCATCCCACTCACACAACCTGTCCAAATCACCCTGCATCCTCATAGTATCCTTCTCATAGTTCACACTGCCGCACCTGGATGAGAGAAAAATAGAAGAAAATGGGTGCAGAAGTAGGCCAATCGGCCCTTCGAGTCAGCAGCACCATTCAATATGATCATGGCTGATCATCCCAAATCAGTACCCCGTTCCCGCTTTTTTCCCCATATCCTTTGATTCCGTTACCCCGAAGAGCTAACTCTCTCTTGAAAACATCCAGTGAATTGGCCTCCACTGCCTTTCGTTGCAATGAATTCCAGATTCGCAACACTGGGTGAAAAAGCTTTTCCTCATCTCATTCCGAAATGGCATATCCCTTATTCATAAACAGTGACCCCTGGTTTTAGACTCCCCAATGGGGTATACTATACCGGGGGTTGGACGGTCAATTTGATCAAAATAAACAGAATGAGAATTATCACCTGAAACGGAAATATCGAACCAGTTGCAGCAACGTAGTGTTGAAATATCAGCACAACCCTTTCAGCGAGACCGTGCGTGGCTCTGAACAGAGCCGTTATGATTTCCGTTAGCTGCGTTAGCGCTGTGTGGAACTTTACGTTGTCGATGCAGTAACTCAGTGACTGTGGAAGGGCTGATCAGCGACTGAGGTCCGCGCGGGGAAAGTGCGTAATAAAGGTGTTTGTTGTCCTTGAACCCAGAGCGCGAGAAAATGGGGCGCAGAGCGAACAGGGGCTAGTCTGTGCGCGGCGTGTACACAGCATTATGAGCAGCTTTGGCGTTTACATCGTAACCAGTTACACTTGAATCACTGGAGTCACACTCCGCTCAGAAGCAGAGTCTGCGGCATCAATTCAGTTAAAACCCCCGCGGAAAGAACAGAACATTAATGTAACAGGACATTAAGACAAAGGCGCAGCACTTTCTTCTGCCGGGTTAGTGGCTCTTAAAAGAGCCGTTTGTTGTCCTTGGTGGAGGTGGGGTTCAGGCGCGCTCCCCGCGGATGCGGCGGGCCAGCTGGATGTCTTTGGGCATGATGGTGACTCGCTTGGCGTGGATGGCGCACAGGTTGGTGTCCTCAAAGAGCCCCACCAGGTAAGCCTCGCTGGCCTCCTGTAGGGCCATGATGGCCGAGCTCTGGAAGCGCAGGTCTGTCTTGAAGTCCTGAGCGATCTCCCGCACCAGGCGCTGGAAGGGCAGTTTGCGGATGAGCAGCTCGGTGGATTTCTGGTAGCGTCGGATCTCCCTCAGAGCCACGGTGCCGGGCCTGTAGCGATGAGGCTTCTTCACTCCGCCCGTGGCTGGAGCGCTCTTCCGCGCCGCTTTGGTCGCCAGCTGTTTGCGAGGAGCTTTGCCTCCGGTCGATTTGCGCGCTGTCTGCTTGGTCCGGGCCATTCTCCTTCCACAGTCAGTGCACAGCGTGAAACACAGGCACTGGAATGACGGAGCCGGCTCTGGGACCGGCTTTTAAATCGTTGGTGAAGCGCCGGCCCACAGCCTCTGAATGGCTGGAGCAGAGATGTCACTCACGGTGTCCCATGCCTGCGAGTGGCTGCAGGTCTGTCAGCATCAGGCGGCGGTTTCTGAAGGTCTGAGGCCGGGTGGGGGGGGGGGGGGGATACAGAGATTTGTGACCGGCGGGTGGGGTGGGGGAAGCTCAGCCAACCAGAGAGCACGGACTGCAGTATCATTGGTTGCGGGTTAAATTTCAAATTGCCCGCCAATTTCACAGCAGTCGGGAACCTAGGGCAGTATTTTATTGATATTTCTGAATGAATCCAGTTTTTGTCAACTTATCACCAAATCCACTGTTAAATCCACTTTAACTTCTCGCAAAAAATGCGTGTCTGGCGAAAAAATAAAATGGGGCGGGCAGCTCAACAGTGGCTCACAAGGGAAATCAAGGGAAGTGTTAAATCCAAGGAAGAGGCATATGAATTGGCAGAGGAAGCATCAAACTGGAGGACTGGGAGAAATTGAGAATGCAAGAGGAGGACAAAGGGGTTAATTAAAAGGGGGGGAAAAGAGCATGAAAGAAAAAATCACTAGTCTTACTGTCTCCGACTACATTCTATCTTTGTCCCACCCTCTCATCTGACATCAGTCTGAGGAAGGGTTTCGACCCGAATCGACACCCATTCCTTCTGTCCAGAGATGCTGCCTGACCCGCTGAGTTATTCCAGCATTTTGTGTCTAGCTTCGATTTTAAACCAGCATTTGCAGTTCTTTCCTACACATGAAAGAAAGGTTGCGGGGAATATAAAAACTGACTGTAAAAGCTTCTTTAGATGTGTAAAAAGGAAAAGATTAGTGAAGACAAATGTAGGTCCCTTACAATCAGATACAGGTGAATTTATAATGGGAAACAAGGAAATGGCAGCAGAACAGTTAAATGAGTACTTTATTTGTGTCTTCCTTGGTGAAGACAGAACCATCTCCCAGAAATATTAGGGGACGGAGGATCTAGTGGGAGGGAGGAATTGAAGAGAATCCACATTAGTCAGGAAATGGTGTTAGGTAAACTGTTGGGACTGGAGGCATAAATCCTGAGGGCCTGATGGTCTACATCCAGAGTACTCAAGTAGGTGTCCTTAGAAATCGTGGATGCATTGGTGATCATTTTCCAATGTTCTTTCTACTCTTGATCAGTTCCTGTGGACCGGAGGGTAGCCAATGTAACTCCACTCTTTAAGAAAGGAGGGAGAGAGAAAACGAAATCATTGATCAGTTAGCCTTACATCTGTAGTGGGGAAGATGCTTGAGTTGATTATTAAAGATGTTATAACTGCGCATTTGGAAAGCAGTCACAGGATTGGTCAAAGTCAGCATGAATTTATGATGGGGAAATTATCGGAATGGTGTCAGATTCGGAAAAGGGGAGGTGCAACAAGACCCGGGTGTGCATGTACATCAAACACTGAAAGTAAGCATGCAGGTACAACGGGCAGTGAAGAAAGCTGTGGCCTGCATTGCGAGAGGATTTGAGTTTAGGAGCAAGCAGGTTGTACAGGGCCCTGGTGAAACCAAC